>NC_042963.1:12280866-12466163 GCF_901001165.1 Salmo trutta | reverse complement strand
GAGAGAGGAGAGAGACAGGAGAGAGAGAGAGAGAACCGAGAGAGAGAGACAGAGAGAGGAGATAGACAGAGAGAGAAAAGAAGAGACAGAGAGATAGAGATAGAGAGAGAAGAGAGACCGCAGATAGCTACCGCATAATAAGAGAGACGATAAAAGAGAGACGAGAGACTTGATAGATGAGTGCCAGCAGATCTGAGAGAACCGCTAGCGAGAGACAGAGATAGACAGAGAGGCGAGAGAGAGACAGCGACGAGACAGAGAGAGACGCGCGCCAGAGGAGACCAGAGCGACAGAAGGAGAGACAGAGAGAGAGAGAGAGAGAGAGAGAGAGAGAGAGAGAGAGAGAGAGAGGAGGGGGACACACAGAGAGAGATTACATCAGTGGTTAGCACTTCATTACCTTGTGTCTCACATTGTTTTATGTGAACTGCCGTGTCTTTGGTCAGCTGTAACAGGATAGTAGATGTCAGGCCCCACACACTCACTCTTGTTCCTGAGACACCGTAGACCACCCTGATGTCAGGCAACCTGGAGCCACTAGCTTGGGTGTTTCTGCAAGCCAGCTATCTATTGTCACCGGTTCAAAGAGGTCAGATTACAGTGTAGGCTCAGAAAGTGGTCTCAGTTGCAATTCAGATGATTTGGTCGGAGTGGATTTGCAAACCTGCTCATGCTGAAACTGACAGCCTAAGCATATCTGTTTACTTACAGACCGGTAAATGAATTTACCGACAAGTGAAACCAAAGTCAGTGTGTTGCTAACAGTATAGCATCCTCCACTGTCCCTGTCCCATACCGGGCTCGAACTCGTGGTCCTCTGATTGCAAACACACGTACTGCCCTCTTTGACAACATACCAACCAATTGAGCTATTGAAAAGGATTCAATTTCGATAGCTCCACTGGCAACATTTTCAAGCTGTCTGTGGAGTGAGCTTACGGCACATTCTCATCTCTGTTACACAAGCTTAACTGATGCTTTAGAGCAGACAGTTGTCTTGGAATGGACGGGTCTGGCTAACATGCTTACATGCTAAACCATACCCGCGTTTCGTAGCAGCTAACAAGCAAATCATCTACACTTAGTAGGTCCTTTCATCTGCCAAAACACTAACCTGTTTGTGTCTGCCGATATTCTCCTTCTCCAAAGCAGGAACCTCCACCTATCTCTGTCTGTCGGTGGGTCATATCAGAGCCCTGGCTGTAACCAGTCCCCCCCTCCGTGTGAATGGCTACTTCTGAAGAACAGAGAGGAAGAGGAAGTGAGACAAGGAGGCCAAAGCCCTGGACTAGTCCCATCAGTCATAATCATGTCAGTTTGAAGACGTGCAGTCTGTTGCCCTGGGTGATAAGGGCATGTGACGAGAGCCATTGTGTCAGGAACAAGATGGTAAAGCGTAAGAAAGAGTGTCAGTGATGGAGGATGGAGGAATGAGGAAATGCAGTACTGTACACCATGACATAGACACGTAAATCATCATCTTAACGGAATTGTGCTACAGAACATCTATGAACTAAAACATGAACCAAGCTGCCACTTTCACTGATGTTTTTGATCTCCACTACTACATAATGAGACTATTACCAATCTGAAGGGTTGCAGGCCTGTCCTTTGTTGTCATATTTTAGGCCTATAGTATAGTGACTTTCCTTCACCAGTTTTGAGACAATTTACATTTTATATGAAAAATGGTTCTTCAGAGAGGAAAATGGTAGTGAGCGGAAAGAGAGGGAAAAGAAGAAAAAAATGAAATAAACTTTAATCACAGAAACACTGACCCAGAAAAAAGGAGAGGAAGACACAAATGGAAAGCAGAGGAATTCGATCCAGCTGGGGGATGCATCCAACCCGTCCAGCCATCCAGCCCATTCTGCTGCATTTGTACCTAGACGGGAGGCAGGGGTGAGCTGGAGGATGATGGTGGGGGGAAGGGAAAGGTCCGGAAACAAAAACCAAATTGAAGGAAGAGCTAAAACCAGCACCGCTAAAACCCTGTGGCCGGGACTGAGTCCCAGAGCTGCAGAGCTGCAGGTCTGCTGGCCACACATCTCTGGGCCCTGGCCAAGACTCCTTTCCCTTTCTCAGCCCTCCCTCTAGTCTTCACACCCTGGGGAGAGGAGGGGAGAAGAGAAGAGCAAAGGAGAGGATAGAAGAGGAGAGGAGAGGAGGGAAGAGAAAAGGAGAGGGGAGGAGAGGAGAGGAGAGGAGGGAAGAGAAAAGGAGAGGGGAGGAGAGGAGAGTCGGGAACAGGCAGACAGCAGGGCTGTTTAATTATCTGACTGGCCCAGCCGGGCCAGCAGGATCGGCCACAGCAGCGTCTGTCTGACAGGCTTCCTCCCTCCTGGCCCGGGCCGGTCTCCACGCCCCAGTTGCATACTAAAGCTAACCCACATCCCCTTCTGTACTGGGAGCCAGGCCCACTGATACACACACTGGAGGCTACATGCTAACAGAGCACACTATTCACATTTCATGCTCTCTTACTGTAAGCACACGCTACGTTAACAAGAGGAATATGGAAACCTTTTCTCTTTCTCATCAGCTTGCACAGACCTAGAATTCATTGACACTGCAATTCAAATCAAAGCGTTCTCCGCTGCTATGTTATTCCATCGTCAGCTCCAGAAGAAGTGAAAGCTCCAGGTAACCCTTCTTTACGAGCTTGGCTGTGTGTCAGTTCATCATTGTTTTGCACGCCCAAACCACTCGCCCTCGGGGGGAATCCCAATTCCCTTCTCAAACCGGATGAACTTTTTCAATACCATTCTAAAGGGCTGGTTCATGTCATAAAAACACGCAAGACAAGCATGTAGTATACGCCCCTTGGCTTTTGATTTGGCCCGAGGGAGAGAGTTTCTATCAAAATCATCTGCTGTTGACACTTAGCCCTTGTGTTCTGTGAGAGCTTGTCAGATGTCTGCTATTTTAATTTCTCCTTCAATCAACTGCTGTACATTTCTTCTTCTTGCAAAGTCCCCTTGAAACAACTGACCTACTGTCCCCAACAGAAACGGTTTGTTTAATCTGTTAATCAAGGATGCCCTACGTTCCCTATCCTTGTAGAGCACCATCCTCTATGTTTTGCTAGCCTTGTGGAAAAGATTTGGTCCGTTGATGTAGTTGAGTGGCATGCAGTGTGCCTCTCTGCACAGAGAGCAGCTCCAGCGGATATGAGTAATCATGAACAACAGGTGTGCTGGATGCCGTTACTTCCACTGCAAACAATTTGCTTTGAAACCCAAAAAGCCGACCCAAGACAGGGAAAACTTCCCATTAGTGCTGCTTATTTTCTTTTCATGGACCACACAAGCGTGCTCATGTACGCATATATATACATATACACCCGATTGCACACACACGCACGCACGCACACACACACACACACGCACACACGCACGCACATGGCACATCCTCTTCGGAAGTCAATCATAATAAACAACATGAAATCATACAAGCATGTGTCTCCTTAAACACACACACACACAAACTGGATCCAGAGACAGAAAAACCGACTCATCTGCACTTTCTCCTTTCCTTTCTTCTGGGTCTGTAGCTCTGCTCTGGTGGAGAGAGAGGGCAGAGCAGAACAGAGCTAGGGTCTGTAATCAGAGCCCCGGGCCGGCCGCCGTGCCCTGGGGCCAGACATTCCTGAAGAGATCGCCGCCCAGACATCCAGCAGCAGCCAGTCAGCACCGAATTCCAGAATAGCAGTGCCCCCGCTAAAAATGTTCCTCTAGACAGGAGAGCCAGGGTGCGAGGGGGACAGGACCGGGTTCAGGATGGGGGGACAAAAGAGGAGAGTGGAAAGGAGAGGAGAGAGGAAAGTAGAGGAGAGAGGAAAGGAGAGGAGAGAGGAAAGGAGAGGAGAGAGGAAAGGAGAGGAGATGGAAAGGAGAGGAGAGAGGAAAGGAGAGGAGAGAGGAAAGGAGAGGAGAGAGGAAAGGAGATGGAAAGGAGAGGAGAGAGGAAAGGAGAGGAGATGGAAAGGAGAGGAGAGAGGAAAGGAGAGGAGATGGAAAGGAGAGGAGAGAGGAAAGGAGAGGAGAGAGGAAAGGAGAGGAGATGGAAAGGAGAGGAGAGAGGAAAGGAGGGGAGAGAGGAAAGGAGAGGAGATGGAAAGGAGAGGAGAGAGGAAAGGAGAGGAGATGGAAAGGAGAGGAGAGAGGAAAGGAGAGGAGAGAGGAAAGGAGAGGAGATGGAAAGGAGAGGAGATGGAAAGGAGAGGAGAGAGGAAAGGAGAGGAGAGAGGAAAGGAGAGGAGATGGAAAGGAGAGGAGAGAGGAAAGGAGAGGAGATGGAAAGGAGAGGAGAGAGGAAAGGAGAGGAGAGAGGAAAGGAGAGGAGATGGAAAGGAGAGGAGAGAGGAAAGGAGAGGAGATGGAAAGGAGAGGAGAGAGGAAAGGAGAGGAGATTGAAAGGAGGGGTGATGGAAAGGAGAGGAGATAGAAAGGAGAGGAGAGAGGAAAGGAGAGGAGAGAGGAAAGGAGGGGAGAGAGGAAAGGAGAGGAGATGGAAAGGAGAGGAGAGAGGAAAGGAGAGGAGAGAGGAAAGGAGAGGAGAGAGAAAGGAGAGGAGATGGAAAGGAGAGGAGAGAGGAAAGGAGAGGAGAGGAAAGGAGAGGAGAGAGGAAAGGAGAGGAGATTGAAAGGAGAGGAGATGGAAAGGAGAGGAGAGAGGAAAGGAGAGGAGATTGAAAGGAGAGGAGAGAGGAAAGTAGAGGAGAGAGGAAAGGGGTGGTTTATTCCATCTCCATTCACCATGTTATCACAGTGGCTCAGAGGGAAAGGAGCACCGGGGAGATCTGAACTTGTGACCGGCGTGTATACAGAGTGGCCTTCACTCACACACAGACCCTAGCTCCTTTTAAAACAACGTGTCAGCTATCTGAGGAACACACGCTCCCCTGTACTCAGGCCTGCTCTGGGCCCGACCCTGTGTTTATTTTTCCGGCTATGAACGGGCAGCTCGGTTTACAACACCCACCCTAAAACCCTCAATGTGGAATATCCTGACGGCTGCTTGCAGAAGCAGCCAAACGTGCCAAGGCAGCACTGACTAGGCCAGATCTCAACTGCTGTTCTTGCTCTATTTGCAGAAATTCTCCTAATTGGCTCTCATTTAAAACCGTTTTTTCTTCAGCCTAAAGACTAGTCATCTGAACAGAAGTATTATTTGCATTTTATATAGATTCTCTACCCTGTACGCAGCAAATTCCTCTCTACGGGTTGTCTTTTGTCCATTGCAGCTTAGTTAAATAGAATGGAAAAAGCAGTGGTCCCTTTTGACTGGACGCTCCAAGGCAAGCTGTAGTAGGATCCAAACCCTGATGTATAGTATGTCGACTTCCATGTCTCCCAGGCAGAATCAGGGTCAAAATATCGGACCAGATGGGGGATTTGAGTCTAGGTATTGGGTCTAACCCCCTCCCCTCTCCTTCCCATCCATGGATAAACTCACAGGCTTACCTTCAATAGAAGGGGGGGGGGGGGTAGTTCAGAAGGTCTGGCAGCTGCATTTTATTTGAGGGTCAAAAAGTGAAACTGTTTTTTTCTGAAGAAGCCAGAAGAAAAAAACTATTCTTTGAAACTCAGGTCAAATCAATGTCAGGGGTGTAGTTATAGTGTCTAGTTCTGATTTGAACATTGCAATTTTAATCCATGCTATTGCTGACTGTCTGCATTATTTTACCTAGACGATGACAGACATCAGATTTATTACATAATTGCCGTATTATTCCTTTGTACCTAGCTACAGTGTTTTGTAACTTCCTATCTCTGTTCTGACCTGCTACTCATTTCGGGAAACTGTTGGCTGAAAACTGATCTTAGTGCAGCACTGAGGTAAACCTGGCTCATAGCCCAACCTCACTAAAACTACAAATCCTAAAGAGCTGCTCACTCTAGTTCCTTATTTCATCCTGTTCATTCACCTCTGATATTCTCCCTCCGAGGTTTTTCCAAACACACGTTATGAAAACTCAATGCCAGGAATCTAGTTACAAATTAAAAAGACTGATTCATAGTGGTGTGTAATGAATGATTGAATTCGTTAGTGTTTTCAGGGCCCAACCGTTTATGAAGCACAACACCTATAACAGTAATTATGTGTGAGACTAAAAACTGCTGGAGGTACAGTAGTTGTTCTGTACTGTAGATATAAACACGTGACAGATTATACCCTATATAATGTAGATATTGAGTAAGCTAGCTACCTAGCATGATATTTGGTGAGAAGTTAGTAGATCACTTTAGATATACCATGTTTCTCTTCCTGGGCTTGTTGCCCTGTTTGGTCTGGACAGCACGAGCCAGGGGTGCCGCCCCACACATCAGCACCAAAGCCCAAAGAGTCCTTAGCTACAGCCAGACCAGCCAGACCAGCCAGCCAGCCAGCCAGCCCAGCCAGACCAGCCTGCCTGCCAGCCAGCCAGCCAGCCCAGCCCAGCCCAGCCAGACCAGCCTGCCAGACCAGCCTGCCAGCCTGCCAGCCAGCCAGCCAGCCAGCCAGACCAGCCTGCCAGCCAGCCAGCCAGCCAGACCAGCCAGACCAGCCTGCCTGCCAGCCAGCCAGCCAGACCAGCCTGCCAGCCAGACCAGCCTGCCTGCCAGCCAGCCAGCCAGCCCAGCCAGCCTGCCAGCCAGACCAGCCAGACCAGCCAGCCAGACCAGCCAGCCAGCCAGCCAGACCAGCCAGCCAGACCAGCCATCCACTCCCTCTTAAAGTGGATCAAATTAACCTCACAGCAGAAATGTTCTCCAATGACAACCAACCGATTATCTCAGTTCTGCTCTCACAAACAGAAACTATTCTTTCTCCAAGACACACTCACTCACTCACTTTCTTGTCTGACCTTGAAGTTTCTCGGAGAGATCCCACTGGGCACAGACGTCAGTTCAACGTCTAGTTTTGATTTACATTTGGTTGAGTTGTCAGCTAATGTGAATTCAATGTGAAATCAACCAAAAATGTCACCCTGTCAGTGGACTTAGGTTAAAAGTTGGGTGAAATTCCCTTACGTTGATGACTTTTTGCAAATACAATCAGTTTTCCACTTTGATTCAACATCATCACATTGAATGTTTTGGTTGAAATTACATGGAAACAACGTTGTTTCAACCAGTTTTTGCCCAGTCGGATTCTACCAATTCTCCAGATTTGCAAGTAGATTAGAGTAGGACTTAAATGCCAAGAGAAGCAAGACAGACAAAAAATGAACAACACAGGACACAGAAAGACAGACGCGAAACACAGCTTCTTTGACGGGATCCATTTATTTGAGTTGGTACAGTACTACAGTAGATGGTTTGTAGCAGAGGGACACATGAAGTTTGGTTCCTCACCAGAAAATGTCTTATGACCTATTCATATATGATGAAATCAATCAGATTGTAACTCCCAAAACACATACTCGACCAATGCTTTCACAATGAAATGAGACATCATCACTCCCTTAAGGCTGTATCCCAGACAATGATATCTCTCCATTTACGTTATGAACACATCCCCAAGCAGGCCAAAGCATGGACAGAGTAGCTTTATACATCAAATGAAATGGCTTAATCACCAATAAATACAAGTATAAAAAAAAACCTTGATAATAATTAGCATTATCAACAAAGAAATACCTGGATCATAAAAGATAGAAAGGGCATTCAACTTAAACCACCTTGGCAGTCCAGGTTCACCAACTGATGCCAAATCAAAATCAGAACCATGGCAACAGCCAAGAAAGAGAATGAGCCGTAACAAAAATAATACTTAAATAACATAATAATACTATTATTATTATTATTATTATTGTCTTAATACCATTATCCAGTCAAGTTTTCCTATGATTAGACTTTCTGCTACTAACGGATATGCACCAATTAATTCCAGTTTGGCAGATAGAGTTTAATCAGATTCTTTCCTTTGTTTTTCCTGATATCACTCCCTTAGTTTAGGAATTCCCTGCTTTGGTACAGATGGAGTCTTACCATGACTTATTTGGGGTCAAACAAGGGGTTGTCAACGTGATGGCACCTACAAGTATGTGTTTATCCCTGGCTTGCTATGTGTTAGCATTTTAGAGAGGTCACGGTCATAATAAGAAGCCATGGATTTCCCCTTTGGGGGGTGTCAATGGGCACCTCTTTCTTTGGAAGTGTACAAATGTACAAGGCCCTGTTCTCTGTGGTTGGGTCACCAGGCTCTATAACACAGTTGGTTCTCTATCTACGTGATGTAAGTTCCCAGGTACAACACCGCAACATGACTGAACTCAGGTCAGCTGCTCTCACCTCTCAGGTGTACCAAAACAGAGGAAATATTCAGATCCCACTGACGTCCGATCAGTCCTCTGATCTCTTACGGCCAAACTCAGGGAAGAAATACTTTCTGCCATAACATAAAGCAATATAAAGTTTCTATATTTTGGAGAATCAAAAACAGAAGCGTAATGAAACAA
This sequence comes from Salmo trutta, assembly GCF_901001165.1. Taxonomy (NCBI): domain Eukaryota; kingdom Metazoa; phylum Chordata; class Actinopteri; order Salmoniformes; family Salmonidae; genus Salmo; species Salmo trutta. Next base: position 12,457,717 of record NC_042963.1, on the reverse strand, counting down.
AATACTAACATAGTATAATTTTATCACTGTAAATCCAGTTGACAATAAAAGGCAATACAAAGGGCAATAAAATACAATATAATACAGAACGGGTCTGTCGTTTCAATCAATACCCAGGACTTTGCACCAGAGGACCTTTGACAACATTCAACATGTTCATTCTGCTGCTTGGGGGTTGCTATAGTTTCCCATACACATGTTCTGATAATATATCGGAAGTATCAGTCACAGATCTGACGCCCCATCCCAGGGTTGAAATGTGTGGCACACTAAGGCCATTCTAAACACGCCACACAAACACATTCCACAGAACACACTCAGCCTATGACACAACTTGCTTTAACAGCCTCTAGCGTTTGGCTTAAAGCAATTTCTTAACACTAAAGTACAAATATAACAAAACCCTGTCAGGCTATTATTGTTGTAAAATGAATTCATTTCCAAATGGGGTTTCCCATCTATGGTTAAAAGTTCCAGGGGCACATACAGTACCCAATCCATTTCATCCCCTGAATCATTGAAGCTTCTTCTCATCTTTGGTTTAAAAAAAAAAAACTTCAAAAAACTTTCAATTTCCTTTCTTTTTACTCCGAACTCACTTTCTCGATGTCACTTTCACTAGTCTACATATCTGTTTCCTTCAACTCTTTCGCCCTTTCCAACAGGAAAGGCCTCTCAAATCTCATCATCACCAGGAACATTTCTCTTTCCCTCCAACACTTGTTTCCCACTCAAACCTCTACTACACTCTACCTCTCACTTTCACTCCACCATCATGTTCCTCTCTACTACACTCTACCTCTCACTTTCACTCCACCATCATGTTCCTCTCTGCTACACTCTACCTCTCACTTTCACTCCACCATCATGTTCCTCTCTACTACACTCTACCTCTCACTTTCACTCCACCATCATGTTCCTCTCTACTACACTCTACCTCTCACTTTCACTCCACCATCATGTTCCTCTCTACTACACTCTACCTCTCACTTTCACTCCACCATCATGTTCCTCTCTACTACACTCTACCTCTCACTTTCACTCCACCATCATGTTCCTCTCTGCTACACTCTACCTCTCACTTTCACTCCACCATCATGTTCCTCTCTGCTACACACTACTTTCCTCTACTAGAAACAATAGCTGGCTAATTATGCTAAGTTGACATAATTGCCCTGTACACACAGCTGGAGGCCTGACAGCACACACACCACAGACCCCCCCCCCCCCCCCCCGCCAGGTGCCGATAACATCTCCCGCACCAACACGTCTCCAGCCATTGTCTGTGGAATGTGCTGTGTCATCAGAGCACTGAAACAAATCCTCCTGCTCAGCCCTGTGTGGAGTGGGAGGGGGCGCCTGGCTATAGCATCCACAAATAACTACCTGAGCATTGTGTGGGTCTACACATGACATGTACACTCTTAGAAAAAAGAAACGCTGCTATCTAGAACCTAAACGGGTTCTTCGGCTGTCCCCATAGGAGAACCCTTTGAAGAGCCCTTTTCGGTTCCAAAAGGGTTCTACTTAGAGCCCCAAAAAGTTTATCCTATGGGGACAGCTGAAGAACCAATTTGGAAACCTTTTCTTCTAAGAGTGTAGGGTTTCTCTGCCATTTCCAGCTGGTATGACTCTGTAGCCAAGTTATGCCAATTGAGAGAGAAGTCCTCAAGCCAGAGGCAACTCCAGCACTATAGACAGACAGACAAAACAACCACAGACATGGCTGTTTATTTGCCAAGGACATTCCAGGGCTATGAGAGGGCATCTGAGAGGGCATCTGAGCCATCTACCTTCACTAAGGTGAGCAGCTCCAGACCCCTCCAGCTCGCCTGGCCAGGCCGTGTGTTTAAACCAAATCCCCAAACTGCTGACACATCTATGGGGGAACAAAAAAACAAGAAAGCACTGCACGAAAAGGCTTGTTTAAGACTGTCATCTCTCTGGGCTTGGTTCTTGTTCCTGACAATGTTTTTTGGGGCATGGAGACGGGACTGTTTCATCTCAACTGCTGTTTTAGGTCTGTGTGACCCCTGACCTGTGACTGTGTAAGGCTATAGGCTGCTGTGGGTTCCATTAAGGTCCTGGGTCTCTCTCACCACATTCACATGTATATGAATCAAAACAGCACAACTGGTGACAGGTTGGCCTGGCAACCATCTCTCTCCACTTTCAGGAAATGACATACATAATTGTATATGGATCTAAAAGGCACTTCCTACATATTCCCTAATACCGTATGCTAATTTATAGGACATGCGCTTTTATGGTGATATACATAGCTGCATGCTTTACATATGCGGCCATATTAATATATCATGTATACATGTTTCATTTTAATGGGTAACATAATAATTATATATGTCAGTTCCACACAAAGGGTTGGAGACAATGAGCTTTGGACTCTTCCAGTACTGCCAGAACCCACCAGTTTTCTATTCAACTAAAATCTACGCAAATATGAATAAATAATTAACATTGTCAGTTATTTTGGCGCAAGACCCTGGTTTGTTTTTTTACAGGAAGTAAAAGATCACAAAAACATGTGCTCTGTGTGAGTTTTAAGGTGCTTTTTGAAACTCCAACTCAATTCATGGCTCGCTTCGAGAGCCAACCAGTTTCTGGTTGCTGCAATTGTGATTCTAACTTGCCTTTTGCTGAATATGTAAACATTTGAATACAGCAACGTCTACGGGCGGATGGAGGAGGCAGGCTGGGTGGCATTCTCTCGTGCCAGTGTTTTTTCTCTCTACATCGTTTGAAAACCCTGCTAACTGAATTTCCTTTGACTGAGAAGTGCATAATAGTGTATGTATGAGTGTGTGTATGATTTAGTTTCTAACAAGGATTCAATTCCCGGTAAGAAAACGATAACCTCCCAAAACGTGTAGGCAGGCTATCCCAACAACACACTGGTCAATGGTTGTCAATGACATACACATTCATGTACATACACACCAACAGAGACAGATGTTATAGCCTCAGCCTGGCCAGCTGGCTGCCTGTTCTCTTCCCTCCGGGCCCTCCCAGGCTAGGTGAGGTTGCTGCTGATGTCCAGGGCTTGCTGGTACACCTGAGTCATGTCGTCCAGGTCCCCCAGCAGGGAGAAGCTGCCGTTATCCCCCGGGGACCCCAGCTCTCTGGGGGTCCGGCTGAACTTTGACCCGTGGAGCGGTGGGGCCGCCTGGAAGCCCTTGAAGCTGGCCAGCTGCAGCAGGTTTTCGGCTGACACGCAGGCCCTGATGTTGGGGCGGTGTGGGGCGGTGGGGGGCCAGTCGGGGGACAAACTGGGGGACAGAACGTCGTCCTCCAACACCATGCTGGACGGACGGCTCTGGCTACGGGACAGGCCTGAGTCACCCCCCGAGGAAGGCTCCCCGAGAGCACCAGCTGAGGGAGGGCCGCTGTAGGTGGAATACTTCCCGTTGCGCTTCAAGATGCCCTTCCTCCCCACCACTCTCCTAGGAGGGGAGCTGCAGGTGGTGACCAGGGACATGGTGGCGCCCCCTAGCAGCTCGGAGGACTCGCTGCGCTCCGGGGAGGAGTAGTACCCTGATTCCCGTTGTTGGTTGTTCTTCAGGATGCCCTTCTTGGGAAGGGTGGGCGCCATCTTAGCTGGCGAGCCCCCTGCCAGGGCAGGCTCCTCCTCCTCCTCCTCCTCCTCCTCTCTGTCGGGGCTAGAGCAGCTTCCTTCTCCCTTGGCTGGCCTGAGCCCCATCATCGCTCCACCACTCCCCAGCTCCACCTCCTCCAGGCTGGGCGAGCGCTGCTCCTCCGTCACCCTGGTCTTGAGAATCCCCTTGGGCCTCTTCAGCCCTGGCTTGTCCCCCTCTCCTCCACCGTGGGGCCCATCCCCCACTTCGTTCTCCTTCTTGGACTTCTTGGGACGCTGGCGGAGGACCAGGGGCAGCAGGGTGGTGGGTTTTCCCGGCCGGGGCTCGGTGCGGTTCTGCCAGTCGATGAAGCGGGCCAGCATGGGAGAGGAGGTGCCGTTGTCCCGCTGGGTCTCACAGTCGCACACGCTGCTCTTCCAGCCCCAGTTCACCCACCAGTGGTTGGCGATGTCTTCCACCGTGGCCCGCCGCTCTGGGTTCACCATCAACATCCAGCGGATCAGACCGCGGGCATCTGGGAGGGGCAACAGGAGGGGAGCATAGATTGACAGTCTGTATATGAGCACAGCAGAAGGCATGTTTGAGCTGGGTTACACTTCAGTGTTTTATTGTTGCTACCGTATTATCTAATAATAGTTCTATTATTAATTATTAATTACGGGCAACGTTAGTGGCCCCCGCCTTTACAGCGGAGAGAAATGTACTGTACGTTTTAGAGTCACTTTTTGTGCAATTGTACACATTTTGCCATGGGGTGTAGAGAAAATGTGGCAGTTTTAAAGCAAGTTTGCTTAAATTCCACACATTTTGTTATGGGGCAGAAAGAAGATTTAGAAATTGTATAACTTTTTTAATGCAATTCTACTCATTTTGCCATGGGGCAGAGAGGAAAATTAGTTGTTTTACAGCCAATTTCATGCAATTCTACATATTTTGCTTTAGGGTGGAGATGAATGCTAGGAGTTTTTAATATGATATCTGAGTGAGACTGACAATGAAAGATCGAACCCAGAATCTCTGGTGGCACAGCTAGCACTGCGATGGAGTGCCTTAGACCACCGCGTCACCCGGGAGCCCGGCCGGTAATTTGACCATGATAACAAGTTTAGATAGCTGGCTGCTAAACTACTTTAGCAATCGAACAAATGTTAGCTGGCACGGGCTAATTGACTGACTATCAGTGACTGACATAACAAGAGAAGAACTGCTAATACATAACCACATTTGGAAATTGCACCATGTGTATTCTACTATTCTAACTCGCAACAGTAAGTTGAGGGGGGATTGATCCGAGGGCCTTCAAAAGGGGGGGCTGTGGGCCGCACTTAGACAGTGTACTTACTGTATACACTTAAAAAAGTGCTATCTAGAACCTAAAATGTTTCTTTGCTGGTCCCCATAAGAGAACCCTTTGAAGAACCCTACTTGGTTCCAGCAAGAACCACTTTTTGGTGGCAGGTAGAAAACTATTTTGGGTTCCACATAGAACCCTTTTCACAGAGGGTTCTACATGGAACCCAAAAGGGCTCTACCTGGAACCAAAACAGGTTCTCCTATGGGGACAGCCATAGAATCCTTTTGGAACCCTTTTCTCTAAGAGTGTAGAGTAGAGGATGTATAGATAGAGGGAGACTAGATCTTCGACTGTGCAGGTTGAGGGTTTTGTTCTGCACCTGAGGACTGGGTGGGCTCTCTGTACTCCCCATTGCTGATCTGGCGGATGAGGTTCTTGTGGTCTCCTCCATCGAACGGCATGGTACCATAGACCAGGGTGTACAGCAGCACGCCCAGAGCCCAGCTGTCCACCTACAGCAATACAAACACACGTGTCAATACACAGGTCTCTACACAGATCAGGATCAGATAGACTGAACGTGAGAGATCAGTCAGTTAAATCAGTCACCGGAGACACAGTTGAAAAGGATCGGAATCTCACATTTCCCTTTTCCAATTTCCAGTAACTGATAAATGAGGCTCTATGCCGTTACTGAGTTAGCAACAGATTATCAAAACATTAACAAGGAGCGTACTGTGTCTGAACTGGAATGACGTAGCTATGGTGTAGCAACAGCTGAAACACTGTAAGCACCGCACAGCTATACCATATTGCTCTTGGCCCTACTTTCCTTCTCTATCCCCTCAGCCATAGAAACAGTGATAAACACCAGAGTGTGGAGTCGGGAGTGTGCCAGTTTGTTTCCATGTAGATAGAACTCTCCCGTTCTCCCTCTGTCTTACTTTCTGTCTCTGTCTGTGTGTCAGCCAGAAGCCTGCACTTTGTGACCACTAACCTAATGCAATGTGGCTTTCTTAGTAAATGGGTTATGTAAGACCAGTGTCTGGGGCATGGAGGGTGAAGGAGGGGGGGAGGAGGGGTGGAAGGTGGTTAATGAGTCCAGCAGAAATGCCAGAGCTGTGATATCCTGGCCCTGACAGATCTCAGGAGACACACTGCCAGCCACTGATTAGCCAGACGTCAGGCTTGGGAAGGGCAAGACTCCTGGAGGAATGTGGCTGGCTGTTGATGGCCAAGGGGTTATAGCCAGCCCAGCGCTGGGACTGAGGTCTGGGACTGACTGTCAGGGACTGACTGTCAGGACACAGGAAATTAGAAAGGGCATCTCCACACTGACTGGACTTCCTCTAAGGCCAAAGCCAGGAATGTCTCACCCTGGAAGCGCTCTGTCATTGGTTCACTGACTGAGACCTCTCCTCTGTCATTGGTCGGCTGGCAGGGCCGCTGGGAGGGTGAGACAGGGCGAGTGCCATTGTTGTGTTCTGTTTTTGTGTTAGCTGTAATTTGTGGATTTTCCGCAACTGGGTTCTGCCATTTTAATTACAATCTCTGTTGGTTTTTTTGCACTGTGAATTATATAAAATTGAATGATTGGACTTTTCGGTCTAAAAATACGACTTTATTTTATAATGCACAACTCTTCTTGCAATTTGGAAAACGCCCTGAAGAACAATTACTTTGGAATTAGTCAATAAATAGTTTGGGGCTATTTTGTCACTCTCTCTCCCTTTTTCTCAACCAAACAATTTCTCAGTCCCACCCATCCTTGGCAGTGAAGTTACTGGGCCTGTCTGTGTAACTCCTAAAGTCTGGAAGTTTAAAGTCTTCAAAGGGAGCTGAGACACCATCTGAGGCCTCCTACTGAGAGTTGCTGGGAGTAGTAACTGACTGGGGAGTAATCCCATCAAAGAGGAGACCTAATGCCTCTCTCTCTCTCTCTCTCTCTCTCTCTCTCTCTCTCTCTCTCTCTCTCTCTCTCTCTCTCTCTCTCTCTCTCTCCCTCTCCCTCTCCCTCTCTCCCTCTCTCCCTCCCTCCCTCCCTCTCTCTCTCTCTCTCCCTCTCTCTCTCCCTCTCTCTCTCCCTCCCTCTCCCTCTCCCGCCCTCCCTACACCACTATCTCTCTATTAGCTCTGGGACTCCCACCCCACAGTGCCAGGTCCCAGGGACAAAAGAAAACCAGTCTCATTGTGTCCGTCTGTGACCTCTGACCTGTGTGGTGCCTAGTCCCTACCTCTGGGCCGTGGTAGGGTCTTCCGTTGACTATCTCCGGTGATGCGTAGAGCGGGCTGCCACAAAACGTCTGCAGCAGTTTGTCCTTATGGTAGAGGTTGGATAGCCCAAAGTCAGCAATCTGGCGGGGAAACGGAGACCGAACATCATAGTGGTTTGGTAAAACAGTATCACAAAGGTCATTCAAAGTCTCATGGCACTGACAAGGTGACAGAAAGGACGCCTTCAAGCATATCTAAACTCTATTCAAAGTTACGGACTCTTAAACATTTACAGACTCTGTTCCAAGGTCAGAAGCAAGGTTTGTAGAGCTGATTAAAAATGACTCTTTCTTACCTTAATGTTACAGTTTTCATCCAGTAGCACATTTTCCAGCTTCAGATCCCTGTGCACCACGCCGTTCTGTGAAAGACAAACAGTCCATCGGTTGGCTGTAGGTCGCTACAGTAGAGGGCCATTCGTTCGCCGTTCAATCTGCTTGCTGACGGTGTGGTGATTTACAGAGACCAAACTCCTGCGTTGCTCTCAGGGGAGAGAGCCAGAGCGGCCCAATTGGTCTAGTGCTGTTGAATTTCCCTGCCTCACACTCTATCGTCGTTGTGTTGACATCTGCAGAGATGTTCCCTCGAATGTGTCACAATATAAAAAAAAGAGCCTGTAATTACGGACCCAGATAAATCATGTTCTCACAACAGCTCCGGATTAAAAACAACTCTGTACTTAGTGGCCCTTTCAAGGCAGGCACTAACATGTGGTACACACAGGGACAGGAAACACATGCAGCCATTCCAGATCTGGAAGTGATGGGGTGACTTCATTACAGCTGTGGCCGGGTTCTGTGTTGTGCTGTGCGTCTTCAATTGGTTAGCAGTGACAGGGAACACTTGTTCACATGCTTCTGATTGGAGAGGGGGGAGTTGTCTCTAATCAGCCCTCTCACAGTGCACCTCTTTCCTGTGTCAGTCAACCACACTATATCACCCCACACAACGCTACTCCCCCCCCCCAGTGTGGTTGCCACTCGTGACTCATCCCAATACGCTGTGATTGCTGTCTCCACTCCCCCTATCTATGCTGGGGAGATGACATCATCCTATCCCAGCTGTAGAGATGAGGACTATGGGGGGGTGGGGGTGATGGAGTGTCCCTGTTTGAGCTAAGGGGTGATCCAGGGACATGGAGACATGACCGCAGATGAGGACCCAGGGAACCACAGCAGAGACTGGGTCTGCTCAGCGCACTATGGGTGACACCGGCTTGCATTGAATCTGTCCTCCCGAACACCAATAGGCCAAGGAAAGCATAGCTAATACATCAGACTGCTTGACAATGTGAGGGACATATACGGATATAGGCACACGGTTCTGATATTTCGCCTGCGTCTGATTAGCAGAAGTATGTGTGTGTGTGTGTGTGTGTGTGTGTGTGTGTGTGTGTGTGTGTGTGTGTGTGTGTGTGTGTTTCTCTACAGAATCTTACCTTATGACAGTGGTGCACAGCAGAGACTATCTGTCTAAAGAAGTGTCGTGTCTCTCTCTCGCTCAGGCGCCGGCGCTCACTGATGTAGTCGTACAGCTCGCCCTTACTGGCGTACTCCATCACGATCACGATCTTGTCCTTGTTCTCAAACACTGGAAGAGGCGGAAGCAGTGGAATGGACACAGTCAGCATGGACACACAGACAGATACCATCTGTTTCAGTCAGCATAGACACACAGACAGATACCATCTGTTTCAGTCAGCATGGACACACAGACAGATACCATCTGTTTCAGTCAGCATGGACACAGACAGATACCATCTGTTTCAGTCAGCATGGACACACAGACAGATACCATCTGTTTCAGTCAGCATGGACACACAGACATATACCATCTGTTTCAGTCAGCATAGACACACAGACAGATACCATCTGTTTCAGTCAGCATAGACACACAGACAGATACCATCTGTTTCAGTTATCATGGACACACAGACAGATACCATCTGTTTCAGTCAGCATGGACACAGACAGATACCATCTGTTTCAGTCAGCATAGACACACAGACAGATACCATCTGTTTCAGTCAGCATGGACACACAGACATATACCATCTGTTTCAGTCAGCATGGACACAGACAGATATCATCTGTTTCAGTCAGCATGGACACAGACATATACCATCTGTTTCAGTCAGCATGGACACAGACAGATACCATCTGTTTCAGTCAGCATAGACACACAGACAGATACCATCTGTTTCAGTCAGCATGGACACAGACAGATACCATCTGTTTCAAAGCAGAGGTTTCATCACAAAACATTTGTGGAAAAATCTACTTCATCTTCTCAGTGGACATGTTGAATATCATCTAGATGAGAACCTCTGCCAGATTCACAGCAAACGGGTTGTGTTCAAACTCCAGAGCACGTTGCATCTCTGATTACATTACATCACCACCAACCCCACCTCATGTGTCTGGCTTGAGTCTTAACAACACTTCTGGGAGGGAGGGGGTGTTTTAGTAATCAGCCAAACGCCTTGGAGAGGAGAGGACCTAGGAGGAGAGGAGAGGAGAAGAGAGGACATGAGAGGAGAGGACCTAGGAGGAGAGGAGAGGAGAGGAGAAGAGAGGAGAGAGGAGAGAAGAGGACATGAGAATAGAGGAGAGGACATGAGAGGAGAGGAGAAGAGAAGAGAGGAGAGAAGAGGACATGAGAATAGAGGAGAGGACATGAGAGGAGAGGAGAAGAGAGGAGAGAAGAGGACATGAGAATAGAGGAGAGGACATGAGAGGAGAGGAGAAGAGAAGAGAGGAGAGAAGAGGACATGAGAATAGAGGAGAGGACATGAGAGGAGAGGAGAAGAGAAGAGAGGAGAGAAGAGGACATGAGAATAGAGGAGAGGACATGAGAGGAGAGGAGAAGAGAGGAGAGAAGAGGACATGAGAATAGAGGAGAGGACATGAGAGGAGAGGAGAAGAGAAGAGAGGAGAGAAGAGGACATGAGAATAGAGGAGAGGACATGAGAGGAGAGGAGAAGAGAAGAGAGGAGAGAAGAGGACATGAGAATAGAGGAGAGGACATGAGAGGAGAGGAGAAGAGAAGAGAGGAGAGAAGAGGACATGAGAATAGAGGAGAGGACATGAGAGGAGAGGAGAAGAGAAGAGAGGAGAGAAGAGGACATGAGAATAGAGGAGAGGACATGAGAGGAGAGGAGAAGAGAAGAGAGGAGAGAAGAGGACATGAGAATAGAGGAGAGGACATGAGAGGAGAGGAGAAGAGAAGAGAGGAGAGAAGAGGACATGAGAATAGAGGAGAGGACATGAGAGGAGAGGAGAAGAGAAGAGAGGAGAGAAGAGGACATTAGAATAGAGGAGAGGACATGAGAGGAGAGGAGAAGAGAAGAGAGGAGAGAAGAGGACATGAGAGAGGACATGAGAGACTAGAAGAAACTAGTAGAGAAAGGAAGAAAAAGGAAGAGAAGGGAAGAAGTTAAATAGGAGATAAGTACAGGATGGGGCCTAGTTAACAGAAGGTCCATAGTGTCTTCTTGCCTTGACCTGGACAGTAAATCATCAACTTCTCATCATGCCACTAACTTTCACCACACTCTCCCACATTCCAAGCCCCCACACTAAGCCCTATTCACATGGAGAAGAGATAGGAAGCCTCAACGCCCTACAGACTAGACACAGGACAACCTGTTCCACCACTATCTATCTAGCCTCCCATGCATCATTATGTCTACCGCCAGGGCATGTTGCCGTGCCAACAGCAGTGCACCATGTGAGGGATGAGAACTGTCAATGTATTTTCCCACACAACAGGGGCTCCAAGGGTGGAGACCTAGTCACCCATGAGCGAGCACCTTCACAGGCCCACCCCTCCCCCTCTTCTTCCCCCTCCTCTCCAGAGAATAATCCTGTGGTAAAAACATGTTGATGCTGATTGATGGTAACCCTCCCTGATTTTGGCTGTTCCGCCGGGCAGGGAAACCGGGCCAGCTGTCCTGGGGGTCGGATCTGATTGGCTGACAAAGCTTCGACCCGGGACGACCCTTCCGGCGAGCCGTGGCAGGGGGTCCGTTTGAGAGCCAGCCCCCCAAGATTCACAGGGATAATTACCTGGTTTACATAACGGAGGCGTGTTATTCACGGCCCGCTGGGCTGGGTAGCGCTAGCTAGCTGCCCCCTCCGTCTGTCACTCATTGTTTCTTTGTTCCGCGGCCAGCAGGTCTCAGATCATACTAATTAGCACCTATTGTCCCACTGCCCTGGACTTTGCTTGGTCAGCTTAGGGCTAGGCCTCTGAGCTGTTAACATGAGAGTCACGCTAAATCGCTACTTCAGCGGAGGGCAGAGGACAATGAAGTTACAAAGGACATTTACTTTGTGTGTTTAAATGTGTGTTGTCTGACAGAGGCCTTTAACATGGACATGTAGTACTTTGTCATATTTCACAAGGAGGGCAATGTACAGTACTCATAATGCAGAGCTGTTTCCATTCAAACCGGAGAATGAGTAGGATAAATCTCTCTCTTCTTAAAGTCCTGTCTTTTCTAAACCAGAGGGAGGTGCTTGTCACTGTCACAGCAGGCTTGTTTTACAGCCTTTACGTTTGCTAGGGAACTAAACACGAAACACTACACAAACAGCCGTTGTGAATACCATTTAAACGGAATGGACCATATCGACTGCTTCAGGAAGACTTGTCTTGAAATTGTTCCTTTAAAATTGAGTTATGAGGTTATGAATTATGCTGGAAGTGACAAGCAAATGTGCTTTAATTGCTCGCAGGCCTGCTGATGGATGCAGAAAAATATATAAAAAAAAAAAAAATCAATCAACGCTGCACATCTGGTTCAGCTTTGTTCCACACAAGCAGTTAGCTGTTGACACGGGTGTTGCCGGATACACGTGTGTGTCTATACATTTGCAACGCTATTCTGGGCGGGGGCCAGCCCACAACAGTAAACAAGAGAAACACCAGAAACCAGGCAACCTCTCCAAAGAAACGACTGGCAAGGGTTGGTAGCAGACAGTGGGTCTGACTGCACGGCTCACGCATAGGAGGGAGCAGCACCCCGTCTCCTCATGTGCTAGTTTATAGAAGTGTTCTCCTAATCAGCCTCTCAGACACACACGAACTAGGTTAAAAAACAATAACCACAACGCTCACGGACGACTGGCCCGTTCCCATGACAAATGTCTCTGTTTGACTTTTTGTCATCCACACGTGGGGTTTGGCAGACTTTGAACTTAATCAGAACAGTCATAGTCAAACGGTTTGGGCACTGTTGTTAGGCGATGTGGCACAACAGTTCTGACGTGGCAGAGAAACTGTTTTTGAATGACTTGGGCTATAGAAATAGGTACTAGGCATTAGTCTGACGTTGACTCATTGTTTAACTGTCCTTTGAAACGGCGGTTCATTTGTGGTTCAAACCTGGATTGGAAATGTAAGGTAATGTCAGCTGCATCAACATTCTCTGTTGATCACAATTCCCCTCTCAAACGGAGGTGTGGGGTCAAGTCAAAAGAGCGAATATGCAACACAAGGCATGAGTGAAGCCTTTGTCTCTTGGAGGGTTGTCTAGTGGGACGGATATACTGTATGGATGTGGCTTTAGCGTGAGCTTAGGGCCTCTCCTCCCTGTGCATATCTGTGGAGCCAGGCTCAGGGCTAGCCTCCTCTCTCTCTCTCTCTCTCTCTCTCTCTCTTTCTCTCTCTTTCTCTCTCTCTCTCCCACTCTCCCACTCTCCCTCCTACTCTCCTCAGTCTCAGTCTGGCTCCCAGCTGGAGATCTCTATAAGCACTAACAGATGTATGGCCCTGAGATCGCGGAAGACACAAGAGGAGACCTCTCAGAAGTGGGAGAGAGAGGCAAAACCTCACGGACCCCTCCCCCCGACACACACACGTGTACACACACTCTCTGAAAGACACTGGGCTCAGACAGAGAAGAAAAAGAGGAATAACATCTCAAAACCGAGGTCCAGATTGTATTATGACATCTGCCTGCCATAACATGACAGTCCTAGATCAGCACCAGGCAGGTGGAAGGAGGAAGAGACTGAAAGCTTTGTGTGTGTGTGTGTGTGTGTGTGTGTGTGTGTGTGTGTGTGTGTGTGTGTGTGTGAGCATGTGCATATAGACAGACACCCTACCTTCATAAATAGAGATGATGTGGGGGTGTTTCAGGGATGACATGATCTCTATCTCCCTGCGGATGTGAACCATGTCCTGCTCATCCTTGATCTTCTCCTTCCGGATGGACTTGATAGCCACCTGAGGACAGAGAGGACAGACATGTGTTCTGGTCAGTTGACGTGGACTAATGTGAGAGATTGTGATGATAAACCAACGCGGGTCAAACCGCGAGTCAACACAGCATATCACAGACACCTCGTTGCACGTACATCAGCAAAGACATTTGGACAGCCAGAATGCTTGATCCGTTGACCTTCGCAAAATACAGTATGTCTTACATAACATAATCTAAATGAACACTCTTTGACCCTCCTTCCCAGAGCCCCATAGTGACCCACCCGTTATGACCTCTGCTCTCCACTCAGCCTGTCAACACAGACAGGAGAGGCACTGAGACTCGGTCATCAGAGGCTCCTGCTGTGTAATTCCCCGTCTCTTTAGAGGCAAAAAGGAAGGTGCTCTCGGTGGAAAGAAACAGGGTTGGCGCGTGGTGCAGTAATGAGGAGTCCTTTGTACGGAGTGTTCACCCTGGTATTAACAGACAGCTGGTGCTAGGGGCTTGGTCTATCTAGTCTGTGATGTGTGTGGAGTAGGGCGGGGGCGGGAACGACTCCCTCTAGCCTGACTCCGGTCTAATGGACATATCAGGTAGAACATCAATGAGAATAGGGAGTTTCTGGGCTGTGGGTTTCCATGGCAACTGCAGCTCGGGGGCGGTGTGTGTGTGTGCCTGCCAGCAGGGGGAGTGGATTGATGAGCTGAACCTTCTCAACGAGCCTGTGAAGACATTACAGTAGATGCAAGTGCCAAACGAACACACTGTCAGGCCAACGTATCGTGTTGATTTACAACCATGCCGCTCACAAACACTTACACACGTCGTACAGTATGTAGGTCTACACCCACATCTGTTGTAAAAACTACAAACCAGAGGCCTAGGTAGCCTAGATGTTAAGAGTGTTGGGCCAGTAACTGAAAGGTTGCTGGTTCGAAATCCCCAAGCAGACTAGGTGAAAAATATGTCCATGTGCCTTTGAGCAAGGCACTTAACCCTAATTGCTCCTGTAAATTGCTCTGGATAAGAGTAAAAAAAATTCAAGTCAACAGAGACTCCCCCTAATTGGCCTCCCCCAGGTCTCTGTTAGCTAGCCTATAGGGACGACAAAAGCTTTCCTTACTAAGAGAGAGGTCCATTACAGTGGAGGCCAATTCTACTCCAGAGCCAGGCAGCAGTACAAACCACACACTCAGTGTGCCAAGCTAATTACTGTGTAAATTCATAAAAATAACTCCCCTCATCCAGAGCATGACTTGATTACATAGAATAAACAAAATATGTAAAGGCCCTGTTTTGTTTCCACACGCTGAGTGGTAGTCTTTAGGTCTTAGTTAGTCACTGGTCTCTATTGGTTAAGTGTTGTACCTCCACTGTTATCAACAGCATTAGTACTGTATTCACTTCATGCCAAATCCTAAACCATGAGTGGGAACGTAAGTCCCCAGTCTGTCTCTATGTGAAGCAGCACACTGTCTGCACTGTCGGTCCGTTTTTCACTTGTGCTGTTTTTCATTGAAGGCCGGGATCTTTCAGTTCCTATAGAAGTACAATACAGGACACACTCTACTTGGAGATGGTGATGTAGAAATAGGGTTGCAAAGGGTCGGAAACTTTCCAGTAAGTTTCCGGAATTGTTCTGGAAAATATCCATGGGAAGTTAAGCCAGGGAATTTGGGGAATTTTGCTTAAATTCGTCAAAAAATGTAGCTTATAACAATGAACCTTTCTTGTGGGATACACATGAGGCAATTCTAGGTCTTGTGGCATATTTTGGTTAAACTATCCCCAATTCAATGGAATTACAACCCTCTGCATGCACAGTGCATTCTTCCATCACATGTACAGCTGATTCTCAAGATCTTGCACACTAATGAGATGCTATTGAGCCCACACTACTACACTGTCTGAGCCAAGAACTACATGCTTTCTGGTAAATTTTTATTACAATACTGGGTGAATATATTTTATATGACATACATTATTTTGTTAACTAGTAAATAGTAGCCTTCAGCAAAGTGTGTTTAAATCATTTATAACTTGTTAACAATTTCTGCTAGTTAGTTTTTGCTACCATGTGGGTTTTAACTCAAATCCACTTGTTTCCATACATGTTTTGTTTTAAAACATGTATCTTACAAAGGAGTTGTTTAATCTAACTGCTTAACTATTTATCTGTACATGGAATTGTATTTGGTTTTTTTTACAATTTTTTCTCTCATCTTTACAGGAAAATGCCACGGGCACTATCTAATGTGTGAGGACATTTCACTGCAGCTAATGTAGAAGGAAAAGCTGTGTACATTTGTAAATACTGTGCCAAATCATATGTGAAGAATGCAACAGATGCAGAATCATCTGGCCAAGTGTATAAAGTTCCCTCAGCACTCACAACAAGCAACCTCTGACAAAAGTCCCTCTACTTCTATTCGAGGTGAAAATGATAGATCAAACACCTTATCGATAGCAAGAGCTCAGCTTTTTTTGACTCAATGGAGGAACGTAGTCAGAGAAATGCTGATGAATGTCTTGCACGAGCTGTGTATACAACTGGTTCACCTCTGATGCTCACAGGCAATGTGTATTGGAAGAGATTTCTGAATGTTCTTCGCCCAGCATACACCCCTCTGACCAGACATGCTTTATCTACTCATTTGCTGGATGCAGAGTTCAACAGAGTTCAAGTGAAGGTCAAGCAAATCATTGAGAAAGCAGAATGTATTGCAATCATCTCTGATGGGTGGTCGAATGTTCGTGGGCAAGGAATAATTAACTACATCCTCTCCACCCCTCAACCAGTATTGTACAAGAGCACAGACACAAGGGACAACAGACACACCGGTCTCTACATTGCAGATGAGCTGAAAGCAGTCATCAATAACCTTGGACCACAGAAGGTATTTGCACTGGTGACAGACAATGCTGCGAACATGAAGGCTGCTTGGTCTAAAGTGGAGGAGTCCTACCCTCACATCACACCCATTGGCTGTGCTGCTCAAGCATTGAATCTGATCCTCAAGGACATCATGGAACTGAAAACAATGGATACACTCTACAAGAGAGCCAAGGAAATGGTTAGGTATGTGAAGGGTCATCAAGTTATAGCAGCAATCTACCTCACCAAGCGAAGTGAGAAGAATAAGAGCACCACATTGAAGCTGCCCAGCAACACCCGTTGGGTGTTGAAATCATGTTTGACAATCTCCTGGAGGGGAAGGAGTCTCTCCAAGAAATGGCCATATCACAGTCTGCCGATATGGACAGCCACATCATGAGGATCCTCCTGGATGTTGTATTTTGGGAGAGTGGTAGGCAGCCTGAAACTCCTGAAACCTATAGCAGTAGCTATGGCATGGATTGAGGGAGACAATGCCATCCTGTCTGATGTTCAGACTTGCAGATGTAAGAGAAGACATCCGTACTGCCCTGCCCACTTCCCTGTTGCTCCAAGCAGAGGAAACTGCAGTTCTGAAATACATAAAAAGCGTGAAGACTTCTGCCTGAAGCCCATACATGCCGCAGCGTACATGTTGGACCTCAAGTACAGTGGCTTGCGAAAGTATTCACCCCCTTGGCATTTTTCCCATTTTGTGGTCTTACAACCTGGAATTAAAATAGATGTTTTGGGGGGTTTGTATCATTTGATTTACACAACATGCCTACCACTTTGAAGATGCAAAGTATTTTTTATTGTGAAACAAATAAGAAATAAGACAAAAAAAACAGAACTTGAGCATGCATAACTATTCACCCCTCCAAAGTCAATACTTTGTAGAGCCACCTTTTGCAGCAGTTACAGCTGCAAGTCTCTTGGGGTATGTCTCTATAAGCTTGGCACATCTAGCCACTGGGATTTTTGCCCATTCTTCAAGGCAAAACTGCTCCAGCTCCTTCAAGTTGGATGGGTTCCGCTGGTATACAGCAATCTTTAAGTCATACCACAGATTCTCAATTGGATTGAGGTCTGGCCTTTGACTAGGTCATTCCAAGACATTTAAATGTTTCCCTTTAAACCATTCAAGTGTTGCTTTAGCAGCATGCTTAGTGTCATTGTCCTGCTGGAAGGTGAACCTACGTCCCAGTCTCAAATCTCTGGAAGACTGAAACAGGTTTCCCTCAAGAATTTCCCTGTATTTAGCGTCATCCATCATTCCTTCAATTCTGACCAGTTTCCCAGTCCCTGTCGATGAAAAACATCCCCACAGCATGATGCCGCCACCATCATGCTTCACTGTGGAGATGGTGTTCTCGGGGTGATGAGAGGTGGTGGGTTTGCACCAGACATAGCATTTTCCTTGATGGCCAAAAAGCTAAATTGACCAGAGTACCTTCTTCCATATGTTTGGGGAGTCTCCCACATGCCTTTTGGCGAACACCAAACATGTTTGCTTATTTTTTTCATTAAGCAATGGCTTTTTTTCTGGCCACTCTTCCGTAAAGCCCAGCTCTGTGGAGTGTACGGCTTAAAGTGGTCCTATGGACAGATACTCCAATCTCTGCTGTGGAGCTTTGCAGCTCCTTCAGGGTTTTTGGTCTCTTTGTTGCCTCTCTGATTAATGCCCTCCTTGCCTGGTCTGTGAGTTTTGGTGGGCGGACCTCTCTTGGCAGGTTTGTTGTGGTGCATATTCTTTCCATTTTTTAATAATGGATTTAATGGTGCTCCGTGGGATGTTCAAAGTTTCTGATATTTTTTTATAACCAAACCCTGATCTATACTTCTCCACAACTTTGTCCCTGACCTGTTTGGAGAGCTCCTTGGTCTTCATGGTGCCGCTTGCTTGGTGGTGCCCCTTGCTTAGTGGTGCTGCAGACTCTGGGGCCTTTCAGAACAGGTGTATATATACTGAGATCATGTGACAGATCATGTGACACTTAGATTGCAGACAAGTGGACTTTATTTAACTAATTATGTCACTTCTGAAGGTAATTGGTTGCACCAGATCATATTTAGGGACTTCATAGCAAAGGGGGTGAATACATATGCACATACCACTTTTCCGTTTTTTATTTTTTAGAATTCTTTTTAACATGTAACGTTAACATTTCACTTCACCGATTTGGACTATTTTGTCTATGTCCATTACATGAAATCCAAATAAAAATCCATTTAAATTACAGGTTGTAATGCAACAAAATAGGAAAAACGTCAAGGGGGATGAATACTTTTGCAAGGCACTGTATGCTGGCAAGTGCATCCTGTCTGGTGCAGAGATTAACAAGGCCTATGGTGTCATCAAAACCATGTCTCGCCACCTTGGCCTGGATGAGGGCAAGGTTCTTGGCAGTCTGGCGAAGTACACTTCCAAGCAAGGGCTTTGGGATGGAGATGCAATATGGCAGTCGTGCCAACATATCTCATCAGCCTCCTGGTAGAAGGGACTTTGTGGATCTGAGGCTCTTTCCCCTGTTGCCTCCATCATCCTCCAAATCCAACCAACATCAGCCGCCTCCGAGTGCAACTAATCCTTGTTTGGGAACACACACACGCAACAGGCTGACCAATACAAGCGTTGAAAAATTGGTGACCATCCGGGCAAATTTGAGGCTTTTTGGGCCTGACAATGAGCCATCCTCAACAAGGTTGGAAAGTGACAGTGAAGATGAGGCCTCAGAGTCTGATGTTCAAGAGGTGGACATTGAGGAGGTCCAGGGAGAAGACATGGAAGCTTGAGAGGTAGACAACCAAAGCTTTAGTTTCTAGACTATCATTTTACAGATGTATGTTGAAAACGTTTTTGGGAGATGCAATGGATCATTGGGGATCATTCAATATTCCCTTTTGTTGTTCAGTGAAATCATCCCATGTGAAGAGTCAACTCATTTAATTAAAGTTAAATTCGTAACTAAATCGTTTTTTTTTATTTCTATTGGAAGGATTTAATCATTTGCAATTGGTACAGGTACAATGTTTCTTTCTGTCTCCATTTGATATGGTAAATATATCCAATGCAATACACATCTACATTTAAATGGTATTAATATTAATTTGCATATATTTCCATTAATTCCCATATTTTCCTGTTAATTCCCATATATTCCCGTTAATTCCCACAGAAAGTTTACACCTCTGAATATTCCCCAAAATGTGCAACCCTATGTATAAATACACAAAGGTCTTACTGTGGTGTGTGTGGTTTAATTTTTAGAGAGATTTGTGGACGACTGGACTGCATGTATTGCAGATAGTACAATATCAATATACACTGCCCTTTGACTCTCATTATACTGTAAGTTATGTTTTTAATGTCACATGTACGAGTACAGTGAAATGCCTTTCTTGCAAACGCAAAACCCAACAATGCAATAATCAACAACAAAAACACACGAGAAATAAGAATAAACATGTCAACCTATTAGAGACAGCATTCCAACAATACAGAGAGCAGACAAAAATCCATCCATCCCACCGGGCTCGTCTCTCCCCTGGGACCCTGGAGTGGGTGGGGTCATTAAACACGCAGGCCTGTGTATCATCCACCTGCCAGCTGGCTGACTGGCTACAGTACTGCAGCCCTGCTTTTGTCTTTAAGTGGTGGGCTATTACTGTCAGTCACACAGATGGCTGCCCTGCCGGCCTGGCCCAGCCACCCTGTGCCAGGTATGGTCCTCCTCTACAGGCTGAAGGCTGCAGTGTGTTTGATGCGAGAGGCCGCGCTCCGCTCCACTAGAGCCTGACAATGACCGGTGGTTTCTCAGCCTATTAAAATAGATGAGGTCTCCATCGCTAGTTCCCCCTTTCTCTCTGAAGATCATGCTCATTTGTGTGTGTGTGTGTGTGTGTGTGTGTATATGTGTGTGTGTGTGTGTGTGTGTGTGTGTGTGTGTGTGTGTGTGTGTGTGTGTGTGTGTGTGTGTGTCAGGGGAGTTAACAATAGCAGGGAGGACCCTATGATTGATTGAGAGAGCTGAGCCATCTTTTTACCACAGTGCCAGAGTGAAGAAGAAAAACTGCTGATAACTGCACAACTACAGCCCATAACAGTGAATCTCAGTAATTTTCTCTTCCCAGTTAATCCCCAGTGAATCCATTGTTTGGGGGTGAGGTAATCTAGTGCTTTAAACTCATATGAATGTGACTTTCTAACCCCTAAACTAAAGCCCACCCCTCCCATTATGATGGGGTTCCCTATCTTTAAACTGCTCCCCTCCTCCCACCTCCCTCCCTCCCTTCTCCTCCCCCATCCCTCCCTCACTCTTCCCCTCCCTCCCTCCCTCTGCTTTGGACCCCCCACAGGATAATAACTTTCCATTCCTGTCTTATTTCCTACTGGGGATGGCCTTTCATGTGTCAATTCCCACTGCTGTGACCACAACCTTTTCCCTTTGCGCAAGGCATCTCCTCCCTCACACACACTAAAACAGACGCACATACACGCATGTAAGCACACACACGCACCTTTTAAAAAAAAAAATGTTTATTTAACAAGGCCAGTCAGTTAATAACAAATTCTTATTTACAATGACAACCTAGCCCGGCCAAACTCTAACCTAGACGACACTGGGCCAATTGTGTGCCACCCTATTGGACTCCCAATCACGGCCGGTTGTGATAGAGCCTGGAATCGAACCAGGGTCTGTAGTGATGAGTTTAGCACTGAGATGCAGTGCCTTAGACCGCTGTGCCACTCGATAGCCCTTATGAACCCAAACACACTGACACAAGAGTCAGAATTGCATACACACTGACCTTTGCACATCCAAGCCCATGCACACATACAGTTGTCAAACCAAACCAAACATACAGTTGTCAAATCAAACCACACATACATTAGTCAAATCAAACCACATATACCGTCATCAAATCAAACCACACATACATTAGTCAAATCAAACCACATATACAGTCATCAAATCAAACCACACATACATTAGTCAAATCAAACCACACATACATTAGTCAAATCAAACCACACATACATTAGTCAAATCAAACCACACATACATTAGTCAAATCAAACCACACATACAGTCATCAAATCAAACCATCCATACATTAGTCAAATCAAACCACACATACAGCCATCAAACCACACATACATTAGTCAAACCAAACTACACGTATAGTCGTCAAATCAAACCACACATAGTCGTCAAATCAAACCACACATACAGTCATCAAATCAAACCACACATTCATTAGTCAAATCAAACCACACATACATTAGTCAAATCAAACCACACATACAGAGGTCAAATCAAACCACACATACTGTCATCAAATCAAACCACACATACAGTCATCAAATCAAACCACACATACATTAGTCAAATCAAACCACACATACAGTCATCAAATCAAACCATCCATACATTAGTCAAATCAAACCACACATACAGCCATCAAACCACACATACATTTGTCAAATCAAACCACACATTCAGTCATCAAATCAAACCACACATACATTAGTCAAATCAAACCACACATAAAGTCGTCAAATCAAACCACACATACAGTCATCAAATCAAACCAAACATACAGTCATCAAATCAAACCACACATACATTAGTCTAATCAAACCACACATACATTAGTCAAACCAAATCACACAAAAAGTCGTCAAATCAAACCACACATACAGTCGTCAAATCAAACCACACATACAGTAATCAAATCAAACCATACATGCAGTAATCAAATCAAACCACACATACATTAGTCAAATCAAACCACACATACATTAGTCAAATCAAACCACACATACAGCCATCAAATCAAACCACACATACATTAGTCAAATCAAACCACACATATAGTCATCAAATCAAACCACACATATAGTCATCAAATCAAACCACACATACATTAGTCAAATCAAACCACACATACAGTCATTAAATCAAACCACACATACAGTCATTAAATCAAACCACACATACAGTCATCAAATCAAACCACACATACAGTCATCAAATCAAACCACACATACATTAGTCAAATCAAACCACACATACATTAGTCAAATCAAACCACACATACATTAGTCAAACCAAACCACACATACATTAGTCAAACCAAACCACACATACATTTATCAAATCAAACCACGCATACAGTCATCAAATCAAACCACACATACATGAGTCAAATCAAACCACACATACATTAGTCAAATCAAACCACACATAGTCAAGTCAAACCACACATACATTAGTCAAATCAAACCACACATACATTAGTCAAACCAAACCACACATACATTAGTCAAACCAAACCACACATACATTAGTCAAACCAAACCACACATACATTAGTCAAATCAAACCACACATACAGTCATCAAACCACACATACATTTGTCAAATCAAACCACACATTCAGTCATCGAATCAAACCACACATACATTAGTCAAATCAAACCACACATAAAGTCGTCAAATCAAACCACACATACAGTCATCAAATCAAACCACACATATAGTCATCAAATCAAACCACACATACATTAGTCAAACCAAACCACACATACATTCATCAAATCAAACCACGCATACAGTCGTCAAATCAAACCACACATACATGAGCCAAATCAAACCACACATACATTAGTCAAATCAAATCACACATTCATTAGTCAAACCAAACTACACATACATTAGTCAAACCAAACCACACATACATTAGTCAAACCAAACCACACATACATTAGTCAAATCAAACCACACATACAGTCATCAAACCACACATACATTTGTCAAATCAAACCACACATTCAGTCATCGAATCAAACCACACATACATTAGTCAAATCAAACCACACATAAAGTCGTCAAATCAAACCACACATACATTAGTCAAATGAAACCACACATACCGTCATCAAGTCAAACCACACATACAGTCATCAAATCAAACCACACATACAGTCATCAAATCAAACCACACATACATGAGTCAAATCAAACCACACATACATTAGTCAAATCAAACCACATATACTGTATGAGGACACAGACACACCAACTTTCAATCCAAAGTGAGCAGCCGACAAACACAACAGAAAGCTATGCAGATTCTATGTCTACAGGCTGTCACACTTGAACACATGCTCTCATGCACCCCGATATCTAATCAATCTCTCTTCAATGATAAACCCACAAACACAAGTCATCAGTCTCTTCTCTTTGCCCTTTTGCTCTTCTCATTTAGTCTAGCTGCAAAGGAAGCTGGGGCATGCCAGGGAAAGTAATACGGGCAGGGCCGGCAGAGGGATTCCATAACGATCTCTCACCCTGTTGCTATCTCTATCATATGGACACCAGGGGCTCTTTAGGTCAGGGGTCATGTACACTCTCACAGCACCATGCCAGACACACGTGCCCTGGGGCCACAGTCTGCACACCCTCTCTATCTCTGTCTGGTTGCCTCTGAACTGAATGTACTCAAGTGTTGATTTACAAAGGGCCCATGGCCACTTGTACTGGTAATAATGTTGTGACACATTCAACGGCAACAGTTCAGCTTGATTTATAATTAGCTACCACCTACACACTGTTCCAGGGTCAGCTCTGCTGCCTGCTATTTGAAGTGGAATCATTAAGGGCTGAAGAACGAAGCCAGGCCAGGCTAACTGATAGAGGAGGAATGCATGGGGATCAGGCATTACCATCACTCCATAAATCTCTACAATGATTTCAGGGCATGTGGAGATGGCAATGACATACAAAGTGGTGAAACTGCGGTTATTAATGGGATATAACACAATAGCCTTAAACATTTCACCAAATATGACTAGGCTTTTAAAAACAGACCCAAACAGATCCTGATTTTCACTTGAACCAAGCACCCTGTCTGTTTAATGAGTTGGAAAACTTGCAATAAGGCGTTGATGCCATAAAGCAATGGCACCAGCCAGGCAGGCCATGTGAGGGTGCTATTTGAGCTATGGGTTTATGGTGCCCCCACCAAGCATGCATGTGCCAGGAGCTATGAAACACAGAGGGACGTGTTGACCCGACTGAGTTTCCCCCCTGGCATTCTGAATCTGAACACACGTAAGGAAATTTCCTCTCGTTCTGCCAAAAGGGGATCATGGGTAAAATTATGCAGCACATAGAAATATCTGAAGAGGTGAGGTGCATGGGTCTCCGAATATGGAGCATGGGTGCAGATGACGAGCACTCAATGACATGCTGCTGTCCTCCAAGTCATGGAGAAACTCTAGGAAATTGTTGACCAAAACAACACCAAGACACAAACAAAAACAAAACAGTTGAGGGACATTGGTCAAAGGTACACAGTCATTGAGGCGGTAGGTAGCCTAGTGGTTAAAGCATTGGGCCAGTAACTGAAAGGTTGCTGGATTGAATCCCTGAGCTGACAAGGTAAAAATATGTCGATCTGCCCCTGAACAAGGCAGTAAACCCACTGTTCCCCGGTAGGCCGTCATTGTAAATAAGAATTTGTTCGTAACTGACTTGCCTAGTTACAGTTGAAGTCTGAAGTTTACATACACCTTAGCCAAATACATTTAAACTCAGTTTTCACAATTCCTGACATTTAATCCTAGTAAACATTCCCTGTCTTAGGTCAGTTAGGATCACCACTTTATTTTAAGAACGTGAAATGTCAGAATAATAGTAGAGAGAATGATTTATTTCAGCTTTTATTTCTTTCATCACATTCCCAGTAGGTCAGAAGTTTACATACACTCAATTAGTATTTGGTAGCATTGCTTTTAAATTGTTTAACTTGGGTCAAACGTTTTGGGTAGCCTTCCACAAGCTTCCCACAATAAGTTGGGTGAATTTTGGCCCATTCCTCCTGACAGAGCTGGTGTAACTGATTCAGGTTTGTAGGCCTCCTTGTTCGCACACGCTTTTTCAGTTCTGCCCACAAATGTTCTATAGGATTGAGGTCAGGGCTTTGTGATGGCCACTCCAATACCTTGACTTTACTGTCCTGAAGCCATTTTGCCACAACTTTGGAAGTATGCTTGGGGTCATTGTCCATTTGGAAGACCCATTTGCGACCAAGCTTTAACTTCCTGACTGATGTCTTGAGATGTTGCTTCAAAATATCCACATAATTTCCCTTCCTCATGATGCTATCTATTTTGTGAAGTGCACCAGTCTCTCTTGCAGCAAAGCACCGCCACAACATGATGCTGCCACCCCCGTGCTTCACGGTTTGGATGGTGTTCTTTGGCTTGCAAACGTCCCCCTTTTTCCTCCAAACATAATGATGGTCATTATGGCCAAACAGTTCTATTTTTGTTTCATCAGACCAGAGGACATTTCTCCAAAAAGTACAATCTTTGCCCCCATGTGCAGTTGCAAACTGTAGTCTGGCTTTTTTATGGCGGTTTTGGAGCAGTGGCTTCTTCCTTGCTGAGCGGCCTTTCAGGTTATGTCGATATAGGACTCGTTTTACTGTCGATATAGATAATTTTGTACCTGTTTCCTCCAGCATCTTCACAGGGTCCTTTGCTGTTGTTCTGGGATTGATTTGAACTTTTCGCACCAAAGTACATTCATCTCTAGGAACGCGTCTCCTTCCTGAGCGGCATGACGGCTGTGTGGTCCCATGGTGTTTATACTTGCGTACTATTGTTTGTACAGATGAACGTGGTACCTTCAGGCGTTTGGAAATTGCTCCCAAGGATGAACCAGACTTGTGGAGGTCTACAATTTTTCTTCTGAGGTCTTGGCTGATTTTGAGGCTGATTTTGAGGTCTTGACTGAGTTTGAAGGTAGACCTTAAAATACATCCACAGGTATGCCCCCAATTGACTCAAATGATGTCAATTAGCCTATCAGAAGCTTCTAAAGCCATGATGTATTTTTCTGGAATTTTCCAAGCTGTTTAAAGGCACAGTCAACTTGGTGTATGTAAACTTCTGACCCACTGGAATTTTGATACTGTGAATTAATTATAAGTGAAATAATCTTTCGGGAAACAATTGTTGGAAAACTTTCTTGTGTCATGCACAAAGTAGATGTCCTAACTGACCTGCCAAAACTATAGTTTGTTAACAAGAAATTTGTGGAGTGGTTGAAAGACGAGTTTTAATGACTCCAACATAAGTGTATGTAAACTTCCGACTTCAACTGTAAATAAAGGTTACATTAAAAAACATATATATATTATTTTAACATGCAGTTCAATTATTTCAACGACATCAAAAAGAGGTGTTGTTCTAAGCCAGCTCTCAAGTTTGAGTTTGCCAAACTAGAAATCTCTTAACCTTACAGCAATAAATGGCCCATTCCAGCCCATTCAATGTGAGATGGCTGAAGTATCCTGGAGGACTGTTGGCCTGTTTCAATGATGTGTATCGTTGAGGACAGCGCGTGCTAAAGATATTCACTGGGCCTCTAGGGCCTTATGAGCACGGGGGAATTCCCAGAGGGGAAAAAGACACATTTATAGAGCACAGCAAAGTAGCTATTTGGGGCTTCTTTGTTGTAGCTATGTTTTCTATGACTCAGGATTGGGCGTCTCAGGTCTGTAGACTTAAATTACACAGGCAGCCCAATTCTGATCTTTTTTCCGCTAATTGGTCTTTTGGCCAATTACATCAGATATTTTCTTGATCTGATTGGTCAAAAGACCAATTAGTGAAAAATAGATTGGAATTGGCTGCCTGTGTAAACACAAGAAGACCTTTTACAGATGTCTCAGGCATACAGGGTTCTTGAAACCCCTATACATAAAGAGTGTTTAAAACCCCTATGCATAAATAAGTGTCTCACCTCTCTGCCGGAGTGTCGTTCAATTGCCTTCTTGACTTTGCCATAGGTCCCTCTTCCGAGAGTCTCGAGCAATTCGTAGCGGTGTTTCAGGTTATGCTTGTGGTGGTGTTTCTTGAAGCCTGAATTTCTCCTGCTGCCATCGCTAGCTGCCGGTGTCTCTGCCATTGAATTACCGGCAGGTAGCGATGGAGGGGACAGGTCACCCCTAGATGGTTTACCCACTGAGGTTGGGGTTTGTTTGGCCTCAGGACGGGTCAGCCCTCGGTGGGCCGAGAGACAAGCTGTTTCCATCTCTAGGGAAGTATTCAAACTAACTTCCCACGGTTAAATATCTTAAACTAAGCTATTTGTTACAAATATTTATACTATAGTTATACTTATTATAGGCCTAATAATAGTCGTAATAAATAAAATAAATTACAAGGAATAATGCGTAAATATTATAGTAATAAACATAGAAATTATTCCGATTGTCTAATGATCACTCCCTTTGTTCATTCTTTTCTGATCAAAGAATTCTCTCCACATCTAGTCATTCATTTGTCGGCTTATAAGAGTGAGTCATTATTATACGATTAAATAAAAAAAGCAAAAGGTTATAAAGGAGACATGTGACATCACCTGTCTTTACGCGCCTGATACATAATGCAATGCATATTATACATGTTTTACTATGAAGGTATATTCTAGGGCTACAGTCCTCTAAATATGTATTCAGAATTCGACAGACGAATGCATGTCGGAAGCTGAATCCACTTTCGATTGTATGTCTCCTCGGGTATGAACAATGGTGCTCAAAATTTAGCAATCCAGAAAGAAAAAAAATATTTAGGTTATTTAAACATCACGCTATTATTCTATTCTCGTCATCCGTGTAGTAGCCTATACTGGCATTATTATCTCATAGTCTTTCGTTTATTCTAGGCCGTTCACATAATCTACCGTAAAAATGCTGCCAACATCGTTAACTCACAACTAACAGGCGAAACCTTCAGCGTCATTGCCTCCCGAGAAAGCAGCGACGAAACCGGCGTTCTGGATGAAGATGACCCTCATTTTGTCCTCAAACCAGGTGTAACGTCATTCAGCTGAGCTCTGTGTATGGCGCGAGTGCTCCATGCCCAAGTCGACGTTGCAGATGCGCTATGATCGGATATGTCAAGCTCAGACGTTTTGATTATTGCCATTGTCGTTTTGCTCTCCTTCTTCTTGTGCCCTTCTTCTCCCTTTCTCTATATTCTCTAACGTGAGGGGCTGTGAATAAGGAATGTGAAACGATCGAGTCCGGAGGCGGAGTTTACAGTCCTCCTTCCTTCTCTCCCGCTGTGCTCTCTGCCTCTCTGCCGCTGACTGCTTTTCCCTTGACAGAGGCTGTGGCAGTACTGCCCTGTTTTTGGCAAACTACAGTCATTTTACCATGGCCTAATGACTAAACTGTGTTTCAGACACAAAATACAATACAAAGTCATAATGAAACCTAAAATCGTAATAACCTGTCAAGGAATATCCTCATACCCGCCTGTCATTCATTATTTTAGCTGCGTCAAACTTATTAGAGTGCAAGAAAACATATCGTTTTGAACGGAAACTCAGGTTGAGGCAGTTTAATTATTAATATTGCTGAAACCTTTATGAAGTCACAGGAGGTCCTTCACTTTCAAACCAATATTTTTTCCATGAATAATACAACCACTGCTGTTACTGTGGGCGAGTCTATAAGAGCCAATGATACTTGTGAATCAGGAAGCAAAAACAGAAACAGGTATCCAATGTTAGGTTTATCACTAAATAAATGTTATGCATTCATACTCTGGCATGACAATGACGGATGACATGCAGTAAGACACGTTGAGAACCTGGCTGTGCAGAATTCACAATCTATCTCAGTGTTACTGGCATTCCCTGGGGATACCACAGTGTGTATGTTATCATTATGCAACATGAATTCATGTTTCCATCTGGTTCTTATAATGGAAAGGAACACAACAGAATATCATAAGGGATTTTCTAATTAAGGCCTACCAATTTGCTGAAGGCTACATTGTATAACCCTACTGATCACTGCCTGCAAGAATATCAAGTTATTGTCTGTAGGTTTTTACAGAGTGGATATAGTGGCCATTTACTGCGGAATAATAGATTGGCATGGAAATATTCTTGAAATATGACATTTATTTTTAAGCAGCAGAGGTCAAAGGATGCCATAGCTGTTGTCGATATTTAATTAAGATCATATTAACTCTCACACTAATCCACAATAAATGTATTCATTTGATTTATTATTCATAGATTAAATATCGAAAGATTATTCTGAGTGAGTCCAGGTTTTTTCCCTCTTCTGGAGAAAAAAAGAGCCCTCTACTGTAAGATATCACTTGCCTTTAGTAGCCAGGGAAGGAGCATAGCGTAGTGAATTCTTCACCCCTGAGCTATAGCATCATCCTGCTCCAGCTAGCTGCAGTATCAGAATGGCCCAGTGCCATTCTGCTCAGGGAGCCTCACCTCACCTCTGGTCCTAAACTGGTTTGTATTTAGTCAAACATTCAGAATGTTGCAGCTAGAAATTCAATCTACTTTCAATTCTACTCGGCAGACGATCATAGTTCTACACAATACACTTCGATCTGAGGGTTCTGTAATGTTGCATACCCCTGAACAGACATACTACGCCCAGAGAGACTCACCTCCCTTCTGGTCCTAATCTAGACCCAGACTCTGAGACGTTACCAGGAGATGACCTTATGCAGCCTGCAGCTCATTGGGTTTACTGCAGTTGCTCTTGTTAACGTTGGGTTGTGTATGGTGTCATTTATACACTAATTAGAGAGAGGGGAAGTTTATGTCAAACATCATCTGATTAGAGTGAACTGTTTTCCTCTATGATCTATTCGATAGCAGACTACATGCAGAACATTTGTGTTATTTGTTTTCTATAAACATGGTCATTGGGGTATCCATTTATAGCAACACTGACTCAGTCAAAGATTTGTATTTGATATGATGCAAAGTTGGCCTTATTTGCGCTCGGGCAAATATTTGTTCTTGGGCAAATATAATGTACATACTGCCCTCTAGTGTGGAGAGATATGGAGACGTCCCATAAATTCAAATCAAATCAAATTTTATTTGTCACAACAGGTGTAGACCTTACAGTGAAATGCTTACTTACAAGACCTTAACCAACAATGCAGTTTTAAGAAAAATACCAACAAAAATAAATAAATAAAGTAACAAATAATTAAAGAGCAGCAGTAAAATAACAATAGCGGGGCTATATACAGGGGGTATCGGTACAGAATGTGTGGGGGCACTGGTTAGTCGAGGTAATTGAGGTAATATATACATGTGGGTAGAGTTATTAACGTGACTTGTGCATAGATAATAATAGAGAGTAGCAGGAGCGTAAAAGAGGGGGGGCAATGCAAGTAGTCTGACTAGCCATTTGATTAGATGTTCAGTAGTCTTATGGCTTGGGGGTAGAAGCTGTTTAGAAGCCTCTTGGACCTAGAATTGGCACTCCGGTATCGCTTGCCGTGCGGTAGCAGAGAGAACAGTCTATGACTAGCGTGACTGGAGTCTTTGACAATTTTTAGGGCCTTCCTCTGTCACCGCCTGGTATAGAGGTCCTGGATGGCAGGAAGCTTGGCCCCGGTGATGTACTGGGCCGTACGCACTACCCTCTGTAGTGCCTTGCGGTCGCAGGCCGAGCAGTTGCCATACCAGTCAGTGATGCAACCAGTCAGGATGCTCTCGATGGTGCAGCTGTAGAACCTTTTGAGGATCTGAGGACCCATGACAAATATTGGTGTGCTTGGACCATGTTAGTTTGTTGGTGATGTGGACACCAAAGAACTTGAAGCTCTCAACCTGCTCCACTACAGCCCCGTCGATGAGAATGTGGGTGTGCTCGGTCCTCCTTTTCCTGTAGTCCATAATCGTCTCTTTAGTCTTGATCACGTTGAGGGAGAGGTTGTTGTCCTGGCACCACACGGCCAGGTCTCCGACCTCCTCCCTATATGCTGTCTCGTCGTTGTTGGTGATCAGGCCTAAAGCTTTACCAAGTCAACCAAGAGGACAGTCTTAACAGTCATATTATTCTCCTGACACAATTTATTTCCAAACAATAGCAGCAGTTCCAAATAAAAATATATTTCTCTCCACTAAGGTTTTTTATTTATGAATTTATGATTTTAGAGTTCCCAGCTAGTCAGAACTCAATGAGTTAACCATTAGACAGACGATGATGGCTGCCAAATGGCCATAAAAGTGGATTCTGGGCAGCACCTGCGGAAATAAATTGAATGGCTTCTACATAAAAGAGATGTTAATCTGCTTGTATTTGTCACAGTCGCCTCTAGGAACATATTTACCCCTATGTCATATTTTTGAAATAGTATTCTCTAATCAATAAACTTGTATTTTGTAGGTTACCCCATGTAGGTTATAGCCTATGACAGTCAGTGACAGATGTCACTATAGATCATTTCCAAAACAGTGGAACCTGATAGAGAACGTATTTTATGTTTCAGTGTGTTCAATAATATTAGGCCTCAGCTATAACACTATACATAGCCCTGTTCCAAATGTCAATTTCTCTGCAATGTACCCAACCAAAAAGTTATACAATATATTTATAAAAGAGGTTATGTAACTTTATGGTTACAAAACAAGAAATAAAAAAATCAGAGTAATAATTCACAAACTACAATTTCACGTTGTGCTCTTGGTGAATCCGAAAAACATCTCTGAACTCTGGATCAGTGATTTCCGTGAAATGCATGGGCACGTCCCCAATGGCGCCCTATTCTCTATATGGTGCACTACTTTTGAACTGAGACCTATGGGTACTCTGGTCAAAAATAATGCGCTATATAGGAAATAGGGTGCCATTTGGGACATAGCCTATGTGTTTCTGCCAGGTATTCAGAACCCCTGGGCCACTGGCAGAGGTAACTCACAATAACAACTTCAAGATCAACAAAACTATTTGGGCACACAGTGGGCATCCAAAATAGAATATTTCTTATATGACATAAGAAACTAGGCCACTATAAAGAGAAAACAACACTGCTGTATTTAGAATGCCCAAAATAGGGACTGATCCACACTTCAAGAATTCAGACAAACTTTGAGATTACATTGGATATCTGGGATACAGTCATAAAAAAAGCAATAATTAAGAAACAATGTAAACATTACAGGTGAATAGGCTTCTATTCCAAAAATAGAAACAAAAAAAGAGGTGGGGGTCAGCCTAATTGGGCATAGTTTCATCCCAATGTCAGCAGATCATTCCATCTTTCTTGACTCACACTGACTTACCAAATCACCTCATCATAAATTGTATATAGTGAGTGTCCCACCTGTCTGAGATGGAAAGTTGTGTTAACTGCCAATAGACCAGGAATAGCCTGAGGGAACATGGACAGAGGTGAAACAAGGACACGCTGTATCCAAATAGATGTATATATATGTTTTACATAAACTGAAACACAACCACAAGGAACCACGCTTGTCTGGAAAGTCACTGCACATCCACTGTGACGCCTACCTCACATGGACCAACATCCAAGCAAAGATGTCGTCCAAGGTCCAAACAAGGTTATTTTCAGTCTGGGAGGTGGACACAAATGGAGTTGTCAACCATGATGGAGGGGGTCTTGAATCTGGCAGGCATTCCCAAGGATAGAATAGCAATGCTGGCGGACCAACATCCAAGGAGAGATGTCTGCCAGACACACTGAGATCATGTTTCATGGGGGTGAAAGATAGTTGAGTGCCATCAGCATAAAAGTAAGAAGAGAAACCATGTGAGGAGGTGAAAAAAAACAAGTGACTTTGTGTACAGAGAGAACCAACACCAGGGAAGGGATAAGGTGCGGACACTGACACTTTCCATGAGAGAGTGCAGAGCCGGAGACATATTTTGAATAATATGAATATTACAGGTACAACTTATCTGTGATTCGGCATGCGTTGCATTACCAGCTCTCTCTGCATCGGTCTCATGCCACTCCAGAACTGCCAACACAGAGAGAGAGGGTAAGGAGTAGATCATTCTGCCTAAAATCATTCTAACAATCGCCCAGGCCAGGAATCAGCATATGCTTTTACCATTCTTAGTTTGAGGCTAATATATAGGGTTTGTTTACAATGATATTCTTGACAAACAATTGAGTAAAACAAGCATATATTTTGAGTTCTGATGGGGTACGACAGGTGAACTAAGTTCATTAAGTATTTATACATGTTCCATTCTTCAAGATTCAATAGGCCTAGCTATTTAATTGATTACAAATTCTAATTTGTCAGTCTGTTCTATTGGCAACTGAAGAGGAACTATTTTGCACTGTCTCTCGAGGCTATGATGTCCCCTGATCAGGGGTACAGTAAGTCTGTTTTGAAGGTAAAGTAAACAAGAACAAGCCGTAGAAATGTAGCTACTAGCTGGGTCCCCAGGAAATAACACCTCTTATTTAGTGTAAAATGTGTATTCTAAAGGGCTTTGAATTTAAAATTAGGTGTTGTTTAAAAGTGCAGAGATGTAGATCTCTAGGTGAATTTGATGTATTTTGTTTTTAGTGGATGTAGGTTTTTTTACCATGTCTCTGTGTGCTATTAATCAACTTCTATGAGAAAAATAAGTAATTAAATAATTAAACATTTGAAATCTTTCTTCATTATTTTATAATCCTACTTAAAATTTCTCTCATCAAAACGTTTTATTTCATGATTATTGTATTTATTATTATTATTATATTTAAGATGCTCTGTGTGACCCTGATTTCACTTTCCACTCTATTGTTTATAGTAATTCCCCTTTTTTTAAAAACAGCCACTTCCCACAATGACATCACATTCAGGAAGTGTCCACATTTTTTGGGGTGGGAAAACAATGGTCTGAAGCTAAATAAATACAAACACTTAGTTTTATAAAATGTTCCATGTTTCATGATGTTAGTTTGTTTGGCTCACTCAAACATTTCCCCCCTGTTGGGCAAAATTATAGAGAAAATTTATCAAATTTGCACATTTTAAAATGTATACTCTTCTTAGATTGATGAGGGGGAAAAAACTATTTAATACATTTTAGAACAAGGCTGTAACCTAACAAAATGTGGAAAAAGTCAAGTGGTTGGCCTCATAGAGAAATCCATGAGCGGTTTCTTTCCTCTTCAGCAACTGTAGTGACTGGGTGTATTGATACACCATCCAAAGTGTAATTAATAACTTCACCGTGCTCAAAGGGATATTCAATGTCTCCTTTTTTCATTTTTACCCTTCTACCAATAGGTGCCCTTCTTTACGAGGCATTGGAAAACCTAGCTGGTCTTTGTGGTTGAATCTGTGTTTGAAATTCACTGATCGACTCAGGGACCTTACAGATATTTGTATGTGTGGGGTAAAGAGATGAGGTAGTCATTAAAAGAGAATGTTAAACACTATTATTGCACACAGAGTGAGTCCATGCACCTTATTATGTGACTTGTTAAGATCATTTTGACTCCTGAACTTATGTAGGCTTGACCAAAAGTATGTGGACACCTGCTCTTTGAACATCTCATTCCAAAATCATGGGCATTATTAATATAGAGTTGGTCCCCCTTTGCTGCTATAACAGCCTCTACTCTTCTGGGAAGGCTTTCCACTAGATGTTGGAACATTGCTGCGGGGACTTGCTTCCATTCAGCCACAACAGCATTAGTGAGGTCGGCATTGATGTTGGGCAATTAGGCCTGGCTTGCAGTCGGCGTTCCAATTCATCCCAAAGGTGTTCGATGGGGTTGAGTCAAGTTCTTCCACACCGATCTCGACAAACCATTTCTGTATGGATCTCGCTTTGGGCACGGGGGCATTGTTATGCTGAAACAGGAAAGGGCCTTCCCTAAACTGTTGCCACAAAGTTGGAAGCACAGAATCGTCTAGAATGTCATTGTATGCTGTAGCGTTAAGATTTCCCTTCACTGGAACTAAGGGGCCTAGTACGAACCATGAAAAACAGCCCAGATCATTATTCTTCCTCCACCAAACTTTACAGTTGCCACTATGCATTGGGGTAGGTAGCGTTCTCCTGGCATCCGCCAAACCCAGATTCTTCCGTCAGACTGCCAGATGGTAAAACATGATTCCTCACACCAGAGAATGCGTTTCCCCTGCTCCAGAGTCCAATGGTGGTGAGCTTTACACCACTCCAGGCGTTGCTTGGCATTGAGCAATGTAATCGTAGGCTTGTGTGCGGCTGCTCGGCCATGGAAAGCCATTTCATGAAGCTCCCGATGAACAGTTATTGTGCTAACGTTGCTTCCAGAGGCAGTTTGGAACTCGGTAGTGAGTGTTGCAACTGAGGACAGACTTTTACGTGCTACACGCTTCAGCACTCAGTGGTCCCATTCTGTGAGCTTGTGTGGTCTGCCACTTCGCGGCTGAGCTGTTGTTGCTCCTAGATGTTTCCACTTCACAATAACAGCACCATTAGTTGAGCGTGGCAGCTCTAGTAGGGCAAAATTTGACGAACTGACCTGTTGGAAAGGTGGCATCCTATGACGATGCCACGTTAGAGTCACTGATCTCTTCAGTAAGGACTAATTTGAAGGGGTGTCCACATACTTTGCATATATAGTGTATTTAGGCTCCCATAACAAAGGGATTGAATAGTTATTGACTCAAGACATTTCAACCTTTCATTTTTTATGATTTTGTGAAAATTCTAAAAACATAATTCCACTTTGACATTATGGGGTATTGTGTGTAGGCCAGTGAAAAAAAATCTCAATTGAGTCTATTTTAAATTCAGGCTGTTACACAACATGGAAAAAGTCAAGGGGTGTGAATACTTTCTGAAGGCACTGTATGTTTTTCTGAAAGTCAAACGTCCTTTTCTGATAGAACACAAAACATTTAAATTATGACATCCAAAATGTGCAACATAGTAGGAATAACCCAGCTAGCTAAATTTTGAACAATGACCTGTTGAAAAGCACATAATCCCTGCAGATGAACTGAGAGGGAATACACCACTTCATGCTTCATCTAGCAATGTTGCTCCATCTTCGCTTCTTCTTCTTCCTCAAGGTTTTATGGCAGACTACACCTACTGTGCGGGGTATTGAAACAAAGAATATTCCATTGCGGGATGGGGTGGGGGTCCTGACATCATACACATTTTTATTTTTATTTTTAAACACCCCACTCCTTCAGTGACAGTTCAAATTCCATCCCTAAACAGGCTCAGGTGTCTGGGAAGTCAGAGCACTCATCGACAGGATTCTTTGTAATGCCTCTGCTGTAAAATCCCTGAGTCACAAAAAAAATCTCAGCGGTACTCACAATGATGCGTATCTTCTCCGATTTCCCCTCTGTTTGTGCTGTGCAGTTGATAACCAAGGTAATACACCCTACACAGTCCACCTTCTTAATTAACATGCAATATGTCAGGATCCCTCTGTTGATAAGGAATATTATCTGGTGTCTCTACTCCTACTAACATTATTTCTTCAACTTCACTCCTTTCTTCCACTCTTCTCACCGCCTCCGGATAGGAGACATGCTGGACAGCCCTGATTCTTACCACCTCCGACTCCTTCACCCTAACAGAACACTTCAGAAATTCGGGTGCATGTTCACAACCCCAATTGTAGCATTTAGGCTCAGCTGGCATAGGATACCCTTGCCATCTACATACACTTGACACATTTGCATTTATTACACTGCATGGGTTTGGGCATGAAGACTCTCACAGGGTACCTCATAAAACCCAAATATATGTGAGAAGGGAGAGACACTTCAGCAAAAAATTATCGAATGGCTGAAGTGGGCTTCCACCATGCCGGTCAGTTTGTGTGCACCGATGACTTGATCCAATTCTTCACATGCTGTATATTCTTTGCATTTACTTCTAGTGCCACACCAGAGACACCACCCTTGATAGGCGCCCTGCTTCAAAGAGCAACATATGACACATTCCAATCCGATATCTTCTTGGGGCTTCTTTCTGTTCCATAGATACACAAAAAAAATACAAAATAATAAGCCCACTTTTCGTTACTCTCATCAACGTCACTTCATCCAATGCGCCACAATTTTTATAGAGTCTTCAATCGGATCTCCCAGGTAACAACATTAATCCAAAACACTTACTCCAACCAACAAACTGTCAGAACTAGGCTTGGATTGACTAGATTCCACTACCAATTTACTTCTCTTATTTCATTTTGCATTCGCCACTGTAATCCAATTCTTCTCACGCCCATCTCCACTTGACATGCCATCTGATTCAAACATAACATTCCACCATTTTCCTCAGTGTTCCCTAACTTGCTTTTCCCTTGAGCTGACACTTGTGTCCTGCTATCTCTTTCTTCCCTTTCAAATATCCTGCGATTGATGACGTTTCCCATTTCAATCAATCAAACTTTTATATCGATTTTTTTGCCCTATCATACATAATTCGCTTTGGTCGCGTTCCCCTGCTCAGACGTTGCATACATCAACCAATGGTTGATTGACTGTGTCATTGACTGTGTCATTGACTGTGTCATTGACTGACAGATTGGGCTTGTTCCACACTGCAGCCGACAGTGCACGCGACTGCCGACTGACTGGTCTACAAATCAACTTGCATTATAAATAACGACTCATTAATATTTGTATATCAGTCAGTCAGTCCCAATTGACCTATGATACATCATGGTTTTGATGCTCTCGAACACAGACAATTTGGACAAAGCAAACAAAGCATCATGATAAAGTCCTCCATTATTATACCCAATATCATTATTGTGAGAGTCAAATGTAATATTCAGTCAAATGAAAATGTTTCGTTTTGAGCAATTTACATACAACATTTATTTAATCAGCTATGATGGTTTATCTACTTTTTAAATAAATGAGAACCAGCAGCAGCTGGAGTGTGCATTTCAAGGCCGCTTGAAAAATAGTCTCCCTAGGCCAGGGATTATAACTAGATTCAGCCGCTGGACGACTTTTTCTTGAGCAGATGATCAGGGAGCCGATGTGGTGAAATAACTCGATCCATTGGAATATGGAGATAGAGCGCTTATAGAGCCCCACGGTAAAGGTGTCATAATACCCATAAAACCTAGCGGTCAAACAGGGAAATGGTTCCAATCGTTTTCCACCATTCATTTTTACATTTGGAATTTTATGGGTATTATGACTCATAATGGGTACTCAATTGCAGTTAATTTAGTCTTTGACTTAATAAGTCAAATATCTTTGAGTAGTTAACAGGGGAACCAAGAGTCCCAGACAGTTTTCAATAAAACATACTAGAGAGGCGTATCGTTTACTAGCCTACCTAAATTAGTGGGATCATTTGGTTATCGCTAGTGTTTGGAATACATTGAGTTTGTTGACAAAACAGGCCATGGTCACCTTTTCACACGGAGCTGTATTTGTCAAAGGTCAGCCGTGGATCTGTGTAAACTATATGATTATATTGGAGACAGGTTTATAACAGTGAATGTCATCTATTAATTTACTGTTTTAGTATTTCTAATTATAAACCATATATCAGCCAGGGAAACTAATTGTTCTCGTTTTATGATAGAACATTCAGATTTTTTTGGCTGACTGTGGCGCTTTATCCCTGAATTGTTAGGATTTTCTTGTGATCACAACAAAAATACTTATTTTGCTCTAATAGAGATAAAATTGTTTTCTTTGAAAAGATGGGCATGGCTGAGAATGGAGCATTCCATTTTTTGCCTGAGTGTGGCGCTGTTTACAGCAATTTTCTGGGTTGTCTTGTGACAACTGAGTATTTTTACCTTTATTTAACTAGGCAAGTCAGTTAAGAACAAATTCTTACTTTCAATGTCAGCCTAGGAACAGCCTTGTTCAGGGGCAGAATGACAGATTTGTACCTTGTCAGCTTGGGGATTCAAAATTGCAACCTTTCAGTTACTAGCCCAACGCCCTAACCACTAGGCTACCCTGCCGCCCAGTATAAAACTGTATCATCAGCATATAAATGGATGAGAGAGCTTTCTACTGCCTGAGCTATGTTGTTGATGTAAATTAGGAAGAGCGTGAGGCCTTGGATCAAGCCTTGGGGTAGTCCCTTGGTGACAGGCAGTGGCTGAGACAACAGATTTTCTGACTTTAAACACTGCACTCTTTGAGAGAGGTAGTTAGCGAACCAGCCCAAAGACCCCTCAGAGACACCAATACTCCTTAGCCGGCCCACAAGAATGGAATGGTCTACCGTATCAAAAGCTTTGGCTAAGTCAATAAAAATAGCAGCACAATATTGCTTAGAATCAAGGGCAATGGTGACATCACTGAGGACCTTTAAGGCTGCAGTGACACATCCATAACCTGAGTGGAAACCAGATTGCATACCCGAGAGAATACTTATAGACATCAAGAAAGTCAGTCAGTTGATTATTGACAAGTTTTTCCAACACTTTTGATAAACAGGATAAAATAGAAATAGGCCAATAAAAGTTAGGATCAGCTTTATCTCCCCCTTTAAATAAAGGGCATCCCGTGGCTGCCTCCCAAGCAATGAGAACCTCCCTAGAAAGGAGAGTCAGGTTAAAAAGGTTGGAGATAGGCCTGGCGATGATAGGGGCAGCAACATTAAAGAAGAAAGGGTCTAAACCAGTGGTTCTTAACCTTGTTGGAGGTACTGACCCCCACCAGTTTCATATGCGCATTCACCGAACCGTTTTTAATTGGAAAAATAAAATTGAAAACATAGGTATATATTTTACTGGTGCACAAAATGAACCGTGCATCAACATCAGTGTTCAAAGAACAAAACCATTAAAACATGATTTTCACACAAAAACAAAAACATAATAATGAATATTTACTGCAAATCAGTGTGACTTCTGCTGTTGCCTTTCAGAGACCAGTTCAGAAATGCGCGGCTTCACCTTGGCAAGTGCCACTCTCATGTCATTTTCGCAACAAAGTCTGTTCCTTTTTTTCGTTTTTATGTTGTAACAAACGGTATGAAAATCTCCAGAGCTTTCTTAGCAATAACAGGGAACGTTACCATTTGTTGACACCAAAACGTTGAGAGCGTTGTTGTTCTGAAGAGTTGCTGTTGAACCTGGCTCTGCTGAATTTCAATGATTTCATCGAGGTATTCATCATTGACATCTGTTGTCTCAACACTAAACGTGAACGGCTGTCTCACCCATGCTGGATATGACTCTCTTGTAGGGAAGTATCCGTCGAGAGACTTTGCAAGCTCATCTAAGTGCGTGGCAATTGCTTGCTTCAGTTCCGCGGGTACAGAAATGTCTCCGATTCCAGATACATCTTCGATCTTACTTACACAGTCGTCCAGCAGGGGAAAGTTTGCGAAGTTATCGTTCTCTGTTCGTCATTTCCATAACGGTAGCTTTTTTTGAAAAGCCTTCAGGTTTTCTTCCGCTTCGATGATGTTGACTCCACCGCCCTGCATCTGTTGATTGAGATGATTGAGAGCTGCGAAGATATCAGCCATGTACGCTAAAATGAGAATGAACTCAGAATTTTTTAAGCAATCTGCATGACGATGTTGGTGCTCTTGCAAAAACAGGGCTAATTCCACACGCACGGCAAAAACACGATTCAGCACCTGTCCCCGGGATAACCACCGAACGTTAGAATGGTACAGAAGTACCTCGAATTCAGAGCCCATTTCTTTACCCAGCTCACTGAAGATGCGGTGCCTCAGAGCACTATTTCGCACATAGTTCACGCATTCCACTACAATTTTTAATACTTCTGCCAGTTTTGGAGGCAAGGTTTTTGTTGCCAACGCATGCCTGTGCAGAATACAATGTGTAACAATGATGTGTGGTGCATCGGCTTTCACTAGCGCACCAAAACCAGACTTTCTTCCCAGCATGACTGGAGCTCCGTCCAAACAAACTGCAGAAACCATATCCCACGAAAGATTGTTGTCTTTGAAGAAGTCATCCACAAGTTTCTTCACATCGGCTGCCTTAGTTGTTGTCGTAAGAGGCTTACAAAATAAAAAATCTTCCTTTATCACGTCGTCTTTCACATAGCGCACAAATACAGCAAGCTGGCTTAGATTGGAAACGTCTGTGGTCTCGTCGAGTTGAAGGCTGAATTTTGCCGGGCTTGAAATCAGATCTGCAACTACTTGAGCCAAGATGTCTTTGCTCATGTCCTCTATTCTGTCGCTAATGGTGTCATTTGAAAGAGGAATTTGGGATAACTTAACTTCAGCCGCTTTTCCCAGCATGATATTCGCCATCTTCAACACAGCTGGTTTTATGAGTGTTTCACCAATGGTGTGTGGTTTGCCCTGCTTTGCGATCAGGTAAGCAACTTCGTACGATGCTGTGAGGATCGGTTTGTTGATGGGTACAAAGCCGAGAACAGGCAGAGTAGCCTTTTCATCGAATCTGGCTCTCTTCACCTTGAATTCAGCGAGCGTTGTGTTCTTGTATTGTCCATCTCCATGCAGCTTAAGGAAGTGTTCTCTTAGTTTTGCCGGTGCTAGACTAGAATTGCTCAACTTGGCATTGCAAATCATGCAGTTAGGACGCTGACTCTCATCACGTTCCGTTATACATGTGAATCCATATTGTACATATTCGTCCGACCACTTTCTTTTTTTGCTCGACATAGTTAGTATGAAGGGATTAAAATATTAAGAAAGAAATCACACGACGTACCATCACAACAGTCACAATTCGACTACTGAGCGCGCCAAATTCACTGCAGCACAGATAGGCCAAGCGATGTTGCGTGATCACCTGCAGCCAATGATGGCCAAGTGAGGCGTGTCATCACGAATCATATGAGTCGGGTGTGTGTCTTGACCTCCGCCGAACCCCTGAGACTGACTCACCGAACCCCTGGGGTTCGATCGAACCCAGGTTAAGAACCACTGGTCTAAACCGTCTGACCCAGATGTTTTTTTGGGGTCAAGTTTAAGGAGCTCCTTTAGCACCTCGGACTCAGTGACTGCCTGCAGGGAGAAACTTTGTAGCGGGGCAGGGGAAAAAGAGAGAGAAGCATCAGGGATAGTCGCATCAGAAGGGTGGGAGATGAGGAAATGCTGGACGGGCAAGGAGGCATGGCTGAGTCAAATAGGAATTCTGACTTAATGAAGTGGTGATTAAAGAGCTCAGCCATGTGCTTCTTGTCAGTAACAACCACATCATCAACATTAAGGGACATGGGCAGCTGTGAGGAGGAGGGTGTATTCTCCAGGTTTTTAACTGTTTTCCAGAACTTCTTGGGGTTAGACCCACTGAGAGAGAACTGCTCCTTAAAGTAACTAACTTTGGCCTTCCGGATAGCCTGAGTGCACGTATTTCTCGTTTGCCTGAACGAAAGCCAGTATGCGTGTGCCGAGCCTTTCACCAAATGCAATTCTTTAGGTGGAGTAACTCTGCAAGATCACGGTCGAATCAGGGGCTGTTTGTCAACAATACCACTGAAAATATCAAAAAAGAAGGTCCAAGCGTCTTGGACAGAGGGGATCAAGCTGATTCTACATCATTTTACAGAGGCCAGTTCATGAAGGAAGGCTTGGTCATGAAAGTTTTTTAGCAAGCATCTATGACAAATCAGGACAGGTCGTTTCACTGAGCAGCCATTACGAACACAGGCTGTAAAACAGTGATCACTAAGGTCATTACAGAAAACACCAGACTGATACCTAACAGGATAGTAGCCTTTTCTGGGTGTTTGGAGTCATACATTGTGGGATTGGCAATAATCTGAGAAGGATTTAGGGATTCCCATTGCTTTAGGACTTGGTCTGGTGGTATAAGCATGTCCCAGTTTAGGTCACCTAGCAGGACGAATTCAGACTTGGCCAGGAGAGAGCTTAGGGTATTTAGGGTACAGGCCGGTGCTGATGGTGGACAATAACACGCAGCAACAGTCAACAAAGAGCTATTTGAAAGTTTAATGACTTGGGGCTAGCCATTGTAAGTTCAGAGTCACTCGCCCCAACAGTGCGTGAGTGCTGGAGGCGAGCGAAAGCTCGGGAGAGAGAGGTGAGTGTGGTGGGTGTACCTGTACCAGACAGCGGTCTGCTACCTGAATTGACTCAGGAAAAAAGAAAGAAATACTCAGAAAAAAACATAACTAGGCCTACAGTATCACAGCGAGGTCAAACAGGTGTGTGTGTTTCATTATCTATTATCCGCAGCAAAAATATTGATAATTCTTAACCCTCAGTGCATGTGGTGTACTATCTTAGCCATGCTCTCATTAACCCTAATCTTTTCTCTTTCTCCCCTTCCGGAGGGCCTGAGGCTCTTGGACCACAGACCTTATTTTCAGCGTTTATCCAAAACCCCTTCAAAAGTGGCATTCATTTCCCCGTAGGCTTTGTCCAACGAACCGTGGCAGAGTTACTCCTCATCCTGATGTTGTGCCATCAACTAGCTTTTGGTGTAGCGCCGACTGGTAAAACGCTTCAGAAGGGTGGTCACGTGTGCCAGCAAGGAATTTGAGGTGGCGCGATAAGACGCTTGAGGGAGGACTGTCAGGCGGTGTGTTTGTGAGGCAGAGATCCCAAGTTCGAGCCAGATATGGGCCGAATCAGGAGGAAGTGGTACTTGTTAAGCAAGCAGCGTGACGTCCTTTACACCAACAAAGAGACGCTATTTCTATAGTAGTGTTATATTAACTAGGCTCTACTCTATGTCCCTGTCCTGTGTGTGTATGAACCAGTGATGATTCACTCACCCCCTACTGACCAGGAGATGAGCCAAGCCACCCTGCCTTGCTACCTCCCAGACTGTTTGGAGGGTGAGATACAGTATATAGGTCTCTCCATGGGTGAGAGACGGACATTTAAGCTTATCAACACTCTCTGGAACACGTTGTCGTACACGTCGATTCGGAGCATCCCAAACATGATCAACGGGTGATATGTCTGGTGAGAATGCAGACTATGGAAGAACTGGGACATTTTCAGCTTCCAGGAATTGTGTACAGATCCTTGCGACAGGGGTCTGTGCATTATCATGCTGAAACATGAGGTGATGGTGGAGGATGGATGGCACGACAATGGGCCTCAGGACAAATGCAATTGTGTTCGTTGTCTGTAGCGTATGCCTGCCCATACCATAACCTCACCTCCACGATGGGGCAGTGCTAGCTGTGCCACTAGAGATCCTGGTTCAATTCCAGGCTCTGTCGCAGCCGGCCGCGACCGGGAGACCCATGGGGCGGCGCACAATTGGCCCAGCGTCGTCCGGGTTAGGGGAGGGTTTGGCCAGCAGAGATGTACTTGTCCCGTCATGCACTAGCGACTCCTGTGGCAGGCCGAGCGCAGTGCACGCTGACACGGTCGCCAGGTGTTTCCTCCGACACATTGGTGCGGCTGGCTTCTGGGTTAAGCGAGCATTGTGTCAAGAAGCAGTACGGCTTGGCTGGGTTGTGTTTCAAAGGATGCACGGCTCTCTACCTTCTCCTCTCCCGAGTCCGCACGGG
The DNA here is from genome assembly GCF_901001165.1 of Salmo trutta. Classification (NCBI taxonomy): domain Eukaryota; kingdom Metazoa; phylum Chordata; class Actinopteri; order Salmoniformes; family Salmonidae; genus Salmo; species Salmo trutta. The sequence continues at coordinate 12,413,184 of NC_042963.1, read as the reverse complement.
AGTTGCAGCGATGGGACAAGACTTTAACTACCAATTGGATATCACGAATTTGGGGAGAAAAATTTGTAATTCTTTTTCAAAATGAAATTTAAAAGATCCTGGTGAGGACGATGAGCATGCAGATGAGCTTCCCTGAGACGGTTTCTGACAGTTTGTGCAGAGATTCTTCTGCTGTCCGGGTGACTGGTCTCAGATGATCCTGCAGGTGAAGAAGCCGGATGTGGAGGACCTGGGCTGGCATGGTTACACATGGTCTGGGGTTGTGAGGACGGTTGGATGTACTGCCAAATTCTCTAAAATGACATTGGAGGTGAAATACAACTACAAAGAGCTCTGGTGGACATTCCTGCAGTCAGCATGCCAATTGTACGCTCCCTCAAAACTTGGGCCATCTGTGGGATTGTGTTGTGTGACAAAACATTTTGTTGTCACCAGCACAAGGTGCACCTGTGTAATGATCCTGCTGTTAAATCAGCTTCATGATATGATATACACTTGTCAGGTGGATAGATTATCTTGGCAAAGGACAAATGCTCACTAACAGGGGTGTAAACAAATTTGTGCACAAAATATGAGAGAAATAAGCATTTTGTGCATATGAAACATTTCTGGGATCTTTTAGCTCAGCTCATGAAACATGGGACTAAGACTTTACATGTTGCGTTTATATTTTTGTTCAGTGTCAATGTTACATGAAATGTAAATATGAAATATCAAAACGGAATGGAAACCCATTTGTTAATATGTATTGACAATAATTGACTTAATGGGGAGGCATGGAATAAATACGAATTTATATTTTGTCACACTGGATGTTTGAAAAATGAGTAGGTTATTAATTATTCTTCAGTAGTGGAACACAGTTAATTAGCACTTGAATGTTGTAAATAAATACTGTGTGTAAATACTGGAGTGATGTATGATTGTTGATAAAAACTGTTCATATACCAATTTCTGATACTGTGCACATGTGTATACAAATACATTAAAATCATGTTGTTTTCAACTTTTACTTTCAACCAAAACCGAACGTCGACTGGACGTCGGGCACAGTCGTCTTTTCAACGACATTTTGCTAGGTGGGATAGTTCTCTATTTTATGTGGGGAATACTTTGGAAAAGATTTACAAAATTTAAATCACTTGGAGCTGATATCATGGTGTTAGGGTTTTTTTTTTTACTGTACGCCCCCTACCCCCAAAAAATGTTTTGCTCAGAAAACTTGTGGGGGAATCGAATCAACCGCGGGACGCCAGATAGGGACAGACCTGTTGCTTACGGTCGGGTTAACGACACTATTTGAAGAAAGGTGTCCATGTGCGCGCACGCAATTGCATCTTTTTAGTCGCGCGCTGTCTATCCTAATGTGAGAAAGCAGCACGTGAACACATTTACGAAGAGCAATTTGCTGCAACTGAGGTATGTTGCCTTGTACAATCATTTCCCAGGAATAAAGCTATATTTTATTAGTTAGGTTATGCACCGTGTTGTAGTTTCATCACGTTTACATAGCTACAAACCTGCAATAAAGACGAGTTTTGGAAGCATAATGTCAGTCAACTAGCTACCGTTCGCACAGCTGGCAACATTAGCGTGCTAATAAATTAGATGCAACGGCAATTGTATTAGCTATCAAGTGCGCTGCATTGCATGACAGATAAAGCAATCACGTGCAAGAGTGGCCACACTTATGTAAATGGCTTTGATAAACCACCAGTCACATTGTTTTGTTTTCCCCTCTGCCCTCATTAACAGTAGCACCACCTTCAGCATCTACTTGCAGACATGGTAACAGCAGTGCAGTGTGTGATAGCCAAGTTGCTGGCCCCACTATGGAGAAAGGTAGAGGAGGATGAAGTGGATGGGTTTTATGACGCAGGTAAGTCTACAAATGAGCTCACCAAGCAGCTTCTCAATGCACCTGTCCTGTTTGTCGACAGCAAATGAGTGCTATAAATCCCAGAATGAGAGCGATCCAACACTGCCAGTGGCTACAACCCACCTGTTCTCAAAGGAATTTTAAGTACTTTTCTGCATCAAACCTCTGATTTAGTCAAAACCCTTGACAATTAGTGACAAGAAAAAGTATGTGAACCCTTTGGAAATACCTGGATGTGTGTGTAAATTGGTCATAAAATGTCATCTTCATCTAGGTCACAACAATACACAAACACCGTCTGCTTAAATGAATAACACAAACAATTATATGTTTGTCTTTATTGAACACACCGTGTAAACATTCCCAGTGCAGAGTGGGAAAAGTATGTGAACCCTTGGATTTAATAACTGGTTGACCCTCCTTTGGCAGCAATAACCTCAACCAAATGTTTTCTGTAGTTGCGGATCAGACCTGCACAACGGTCAGGAGGAATTTTGGACCATTCCTCTTTACAAAACGGTTTCAGTTCAGCAATATTCTTGGGATGTCTGGTGTGAACTGCTCTCTTGAGGTCATGCCACAGCATCTCAATCAGGTTGAGGTCAGGACTCTGACTGGGCCACTCCAGAAGGAGTATTTTCTTCTGTTGAAGCCATTCTGTTGTTGATTTACTTCTGTGTTTTTGGTCGTTGTTTCCTTGTCCCATCGCACTCTAGCGGCTCTTGTGGCGGGCCGGGGGCGTGCACGCTGACATGGTTGCCAGGTGTACGGTGTTTCCTCCAACACACTGGTGTGGCTGGCTTCCAGGTTAAGCGGGCATTGTGTCAAGAAGCAGTGCGTCTTGGCTGGTTCGTGTTTTGGAGGACGCATGGCTCTCGACCTTCGCCTCTCCTGAGTCCGTACGGGAGTTGCAGGGATGGGACAAGACTGTAACTACCAATTTGGATACCACGAAATTGGGGAGAAAAGTCTCGTGGGCCGGATTGAAGGGCCGTACTGTGCTCCCAAGGGACCTATACTTTTTCCAACCTACACTGTGAATGTTTAAATTATGTATTCAATATAGAAAAGAAAAATACAATAATTTGTGTGTTATTAGTTTAAGCACACTGTCTATTGTTGTGACTTAGATGAAGATCAGATCAAATTTGATGACCAATTTTTGCAGAAATCCAGGTAATTCCAAAGGGTTCACATACTTTTTCTTACCACTAAGTTTTTCAATGCAATGATCAATTACCAGTCATAATCTTTTGTGTGTCAGCGATGGAGGAAATCCGCAACCTGCGCTGCGGCGTGGTGACCCTACTGTGTCAGGACTACGGCATGATCGACGACGATGTCTACTTCACCACTGGAGAGGTGCTGGGTGGCGTGCCGCTCAGGGTCGGGGATGCAGTCAACGGCCTTGCAGTACGAGACAGTGCTCAAGGAGGGTGGAAAGCACTGAGGGTGAGACACTTTGACCAAGACCTCACTTTAACCCGTATGTTTTTGTTATCTACGAAGATGAGACCTGGCTGGGTCTCACTATTTAAATTGGTTTCTTACTCTGTATCCTGGCCTTTATTACAATTGCCAGGTGAAATGACTAGAGCCAATATGAGATTTTTGGTCCGATTTTAGAGTGGAAATATAATATACAATATCTGCAGATATTTTTATTATAGTTTTAATAATGAAATAAAAACGTCTGTATGGATTGTGCTTAAAACAGCCCTACAAAGATACTCAGAAAGCTGATTTCTTAAATTTGAGGAAAGAACATTAAAGTGAATGGCGTCAAGTACACTCAGGTAGTTAGCTGGCTAGCTAGCCAGCACTCGTCATGGAAACGGGGTTGGCGAAAAGTGAATTTGCACCAGTCCCTGACAAGTGGCAACACATGCATTCAAGCGTCGCTATGAAGCACTACTTTGTAACCTTCTATGTTAGTGTCTCTGAAAACATTTGAATGACAGAGCTTGAGAAATACCCTTGGCAAAGAGCAAATATAACACTCCAGATTTCGCAGGCTTCACTAAAGGGCTGTAACGATAATGTTACCACAGAGGAGAACATTCTGCTTGCTGTACATTTGGGCATAGCATCCATTGTTTGTCACAACAGCCTTACATGACACTTTACGTAACAGTATATGGCTAGTGTGTATTTTTTGCACTTAATTGAGCTGGCAAGCTTCTATCTACTCAGCACTCACCGTAGAAGCAGTAAGTTCACTCTCCTCTCTGACTGGTGTAGTTGCATTGGAGAATAGTGTCGAGTCTTGCTCTAGCACGCCAAGGAAAGATAGGCTTGTAAAGAGTGCCCTCTCCAGGACAAATAATGAGATACAAAACAGGTCAGTCTATGAAGGGGAAGGGAATTTTGGTGTGTTTTCTCTGCATTTTTTCGGTGGATTAAATATATCTGATACAAATACATCTGTAAAAGGCTAATATCAGCCGATTTAATATCGGTCAACCGATAAATAGGTCGGGCTCTAGAAATGACTATAGGTTTCAACAATGTATTTTTTTACAATATGTTATTTTTAATCAAAGACTCAATCATGGACACTTAGTGACAGTTGTGGCTGCTTCGCGTGATGTATTGTTGTCTCTACCTTGCCCTTTGTGCTGTTGTCTGTGCCCAATAATGTTTCTCCCATGTTTTGTGCTGCTGCCATGTTGTTGCTATCATAATATTGTCATTTTGTGTTGCTGCCATGTTGTTGTCATGTTGTGTTGCTGCCATGATGTTGTTGTGTTGCTGCCATGATGTGGTTGTGTTGCTGTCATGTTGTGTTGCTGCCATGATGTTGTTGTGTTGCTGCCATGATGTTGTCATGTTGTGGTCATGTTGTGATGTTGTTGTGTTGCTACCGTGATGTTGTTGTGTTGCTACCATGATGTTGTCATGTTGTGTTGCTGCCATGTTGTTGTGTTGCTGCCATGATGTTGTCATGTTGTGTTGCTGCCATGATGTTGTTGTGTTGCTGCCATGCTATGTTTTTGTCTTAGGTCTCTCTTTATGTGGTGTATCTCTTGTCGTGATGTGTGTTTTTGTCCTACTTTTTAATTTTTTTAATCCCAGCACCCGTCCCCGTAGGAGGCCTTTTGCCTTCTGGTAGGCCGTCATTGTAAATAAGAATTTGTTCTTAACTGACTTGCCTAGTTAAATAGAGGTTACATTTACATTTTTGAAATAAAATTGGAGACACTTTTCAATTCATTGGTTGTGAAGGAATGGAGAAAGGAGCATATTGAAGAGTATTGGGACATATCCCACTTGTTTGTATGATACAACCTTAGAGATACATGCATACTATGTTCTGTGGTTATAACTGTGGCCATTCCGTTCCTCAGGTGGAGAAGAACGCTGATGCCTGGGAGGAAGGAGGGGGAGGAGCCTCCCTGGAGGCAGACAGCAACCAGCTCCGTCCTCTGATTGGCACTGTGACGTCATGTGACCGGGACGGTGGCTTCATCAATCAGACCACTTTTTTTCCACGACAAGCTCTTTGTGATGGTACTGTCAACGATCAAAATAGATTTACTTCTATTTATGTTCTACTATTCTATTTCTATGCTGCCAAGCTGTCCCAGATGCTATACCCGTTTAGCCTTTAATTTCCTATTCTATGCTTCCTTTTTTTCAATTCCTTGCTCCTGTCCATCAGGTTTTGAACCCATGAAAGGGGACTGGGTCCAGGCCCAGTACTTCATTAGTCCCACCCAGTGGAGCAGCCAGGCCCGCTCTGTGTCCCCCTTACGCTACCGCCGCATGGACCAGGTCAGTCCCACCTCTAGAACCCCATTCAGTCATTCCTTGCAAATGGCATTTCAACTTTACCTCACTGAAGACATGGCAACATACAGCACCTACATGTTTCCTGCCCATGGACTTTGATCTGTAGTCCAATTATCACAATCAAGTCCACATTAATGTGATGATATCAACTTTTAGTCTCACCCCCTTCTGATTTGGAAAGGCACACACCTGTCTATATAAGGTCCCACAGTTGACAGTGCATGTCAGAGCAAAAACCAAGCCATGAGGTCGAAGGAATTGTCCGTAGAGCTCTGAGACAGGATTGTGTCGAGGCACAGATCTGGGGAAGGGTACCAAAACATTTCTGCAGCATTGAAGGTCTAGTCTCACCCCCTTCTCTGCACACACACACTCCCCCCACACCCCCACCCTACCCAGGTGCGTGTGTCCAGTGTGTTTGGCAGCAGCGGTGTGGTGGAGGACAGTGTGTTCTTCAGCCTGGACAACCTGCTACTCCCGGCCGGGTACCGTCCCTCCCCTGGGGACATGGTCAGTCTGGTGGTGGTGGAGAGCAGCCAGTCCTTCTACTGCTGGAGGGCTCTGTGCATGGCTACCAGTGAACACAGGTAAATAACCACAAACACTTCTGCTGGAGGGCTCTGTGCATGGCTACCAGCGAACACAGGTAAATAACCACAAACACTTCTGCTGGGGGGCTCTGTGCATGGCTACCAGCGAACACAGGTAAATAACCACAAACACTTCTGCTGAGGGGCTCTGTGCATGGCTACCAGTGAACACAGGTAAATAACCACAAACACTTCTGCTGAGGGGCTCTGTGCATGGCTACCAGCGAACACAGGTAAATAACCACAAACACTTCTGCTGGAGGGCTCTGTGCATGGCTACCAGCGAACACAGGTAAATAACCACAAACACTTCTGCTGGAGGGCTCTGTGCATGGCTACCAGCGAACACAGGTAAATAACCACAAACACTTCTGCTGGGGGGCTCTGTGCATGGCTACCAGCGAACACAGGTAAATAACCACAAACACTTCTGCTGGGGGGTTCTGTGCATGGCTACCAGCGAACACAGGTAAATAACCACAAACACTTCTGCTGGAGGGCTCTGTGCATGGCTACCAGTGAACACAGGTAAATAACCACAAACACTTCTGCTGGAGGGCTCTGTGCATGGCTACCAGCGAACACAGGTAAATAACCACAAACACTTCTGCTGGAGGGCTCTGTGCATGGCTACCAGTGAACACAGGTAAATAACCACAAACACTTCTGCTGGAGGGCTCTGTGCATGGCTACCAGCGAACACAGGTAAATAACCACAAACACTTCTACTGGAGGGCTCTGTGCATGGCTACCAGCGAACACAAGTAGCTACAAAAATAGACCCTGGACAATGATCAGTGAATTAATACATTTTCCACTGCCACCCACACAAGCCCTTGTATCAATGAAATGACCTATGATGGTGTCCCGGCATTATCAGGAATTCCACCATGTATGTTGGGTGAAATCTCAGGAAGAATTTACATGGTATTAAAGGCTGATAATGAATTAGGACTCGGCCCACTAACCTACACCATTACTCTCTGGTCTTTTTCCTCAAACAGTATGACTACTGTCAATAACAGGTCCATCCCAGAGACGGAGATCAATAGTCTCCTGGAGGACAAGGGGGGCCTGGTGGTTGGCGACAAGACACACTTTGGGGTTCTGCTGCTGGGAGAGAGCCGGGAGCTGGTTGTCTGGATACAGTGAGTCAGCCATGGAGTGTCTACTTGTCTTAAATGAGCGAGAACTACACTGTAAATCTGTAAATACCCTGATGAAGGCTTTTGTAGAAAAGCCATATTTTACATTCGGAAGGTACTCGGATCCCTTCCTTTTCCCCCACATTTTGTTACGTTACAGCCTTATTCTAAAATTATTAGAAAAAATTGTTTTACTCATCAGTCTACACACAATACCCAATAATGATAAAGCGAAAACAGGTTTTTAGAAATGTTTGCTAATTTATTCAAACAAAAAAATCAAACGCCTTATTTACATAAGTATTCAGACCCTTTGCTATGAGACGTGTAATTGAGCTCAGGTGCATCCTGTTTCCATTGATCATCCTTGAGATGTTTCTACAACTTGATTGGAGTCCACCTGTAGTAAATTCAATTGATTGGACATGATTTGGAAAGGCACACACCTGTCTATAAGGTCCCTCAGTTGACAGTGCATGTCAGAACAAAAACCAAGCCATGAGGTCGAAGGAATTGTCCGTAGAGCTCCGAGACAGGATTGTGTCCAGGTACAGATCTGGGGAAGGGTACTAAAACATTTCTGCAGCATTGAAGGTCCTTAAGAACACAGTGGCCTCAATCATTCTTAAATGGAAGAAGTTTGGAACCATCAAGACTCTTGAAAACTGAGCAATCGGGGGAGAAAGGCTTTGGTCAGGGAGGTGACCAAGAACCCGATAGTCACTCTGACAGAGCTCCAGAGGTCCTCTGGAGATGGGAGAACCATCCAAAAGGACAACCATCTCTGCAGCACTCCAACAATTATGCCTTTTATGGTAGAGTAGCCAGACGGAAACCACTTAGTAAAAGGCACATGACAGCCCTTTTACAGCCCGGTTGACAAAAGGCACCTAAAGGACTCTGACCATGAGAAACAAGATTCTCTGGTCTGATGAAGTGAAGATTGAACTATTTGGCCTGAATGCCAAGCGTCACGTCCGGAGATAATCTGGCACCATCCCTACGGTGAAGCAGGGTGGTGGCAGCATCATGCTGTGGGGATGTTTTTCAGAGGCAGGGACTCGGAGACTAGTCAGGGTCTAGGGAAAGATGAACGGAGCAAAGTACAGAGAGATCCTTGATGAAAACCTGCTCAGGACCTCAGACTGGGTTGAAGGTTCACCTTCCAACAGGACAACGACCCTAAGCACATAGCCAAGACAACGCAGAAGTGGCTTTGGGACAAGTCTCAATGTCCTTGAGTGGCCCAGCCAGAGCCCAGACTTGAACCCAATCTAACATGTCTGGAGAGACCTGAAAACAGCTGTGCAGTGACGCTCCCCATCCAACCTGACAGAGCTTGAGAGGATCTGCAGAGAAGAATGGGAGAAACTCCCCAAATACAGGTGTGCCAAGCTTGTAGCATCATAAATGTGCAAACATTTCTAAACCTGTTTTTGCTTTGTCATTATCAGGTATTGTGTGTAGATTGAGGCTTTGGTAAACCACGGGGTGTTGGGTTTGAGCACACAGAGATGGACACATGCAAGGAGGTTCTAGTCAGAAAACCTTTACTGGGCAACCTAGAATAAACGTAACAACAAAATAACTTTGGGTTGACTCGGTCCTTCTGAGCCGCCTCCTCGCATTCGGTTCCGTTCCCCGGGAGCTTCGTTCCCTCCTGTAGGCTCATTCCCTGCCTCCCTTATTCTCTCCCGTGGTGTGCCACGGCGCTCAATTTGTGGTCTTTACAGCTGGTTGGCACTCCCACTAATTCTGTGGTACTCATTGCGCTGTGATTTTCCATTCATAATACATAACACTGATACAATTTCAATTCAATGTGTTTTAATGCAGGCCTGAATCACTTCATTGAATATATCTATTGCTCCCTGGACGGCAGATAGATGGCAGCATAGCGTAGCTGTTGAACAGAAAGGCCGAAATAGAACGTTTGCCTGAATAGAACGCAATTGCTCAGTTACAGCGACCGACACATCATTTTGCAGTCTGGCTGACATGGATCGATTTTTTTATTTTTGTTTTATTTATTTTATTATTTTTTTATTTTTTAAGAAACATAAATCTATTGACAATGAAAATGAGGGGGAAGAGCTTGAGAACATGACAGCTATGAACGAACACCGGAGAATCAGGAAGACGGAGGTGGGGAAATGCAGCTAGCAAATGAGGTTCTGGTGGGTAAGAGAAGGATGCGGTCGATTCAAGAAGAACAGAGAAATGGACAGACAAGTGTTTTTTTGTACTGCATGATGGGACTAGCTCACTTTGTCTTATTTGCCAGAAGACAGTCAATTGTTTTAAACAAGCAAATTTAGAGCAACGTTTCCAGTCACACCATGCCCACTTTGACAAAACATATCTACCACAAAGCAACGTCAGCAACAACAAAATAGCGCAACTCAAAAGGACAGCTCAATGGACAACAACAAATGGACAGATGTAGCACTGTTGCAGAGAAAACGACAGAGGCAACATATGAGATTGCTTGTCTACTCGCAAGAAACAAGAAGGCCTTCAGACTCGATTGTCAAATAAATGTATTTTTGGCCTCAGCCAAAATATTGTATGCTGATTTCACAAACAAGGAAGCTATTTTAAAGCAAAATAAGGGACTGCGACTCTGACTCGACCATAACAAGATGCATAGAGGACATCAGCGAGAACATCGCTAAGTTATTACTGACAGATCCGTGGCCCCGTGTTTTAGTATTGCGCTTGACGAAGCACTGATGTAAGTGTCATTGCCCAGTTTGTGTGGGTCCGCTTCCCTCAAAACGCGTCGTTCAGAGAGGAACTTATGTTTACTGGCCCTTCAGGGACAGACACGAGGAGAGGATATTCTGAAAGCCCTTGTTACATTTTTTTTGCTGATTTGAATAATATTGACTAGTCAAACCTGGCAACTGTGTGCACTGACGGTGCCCCAAACATACGAGGGAAGGAGAAGGGACTCATAGGCCTGATGAGAAAGAGAGAGGATATTCCCACATTTGTTACATTTCATTGTATCATTCATCAGGAAGCACTTGTGGCTAAACTCAGACTGTGACTTACAGAATGTGATGCAGGAAGTCGTGCTTGTGGTGAACATTTTTTTATTGCGAGGGCACTGAATCACCGGCAATTCCAACAGTTACTGGAGGAATACCAGACAGAATACGGCAACTTGATATTTCAAAATGAGGTGAGATGGCTGTCTCGTGGCAGAGTTTTTGAAAGATTTCTTTCTCTCCTACCTCAAATTTGTGAATTTGTTGCAAGCAAGGGGAGAGAGGAGCCAGAGCTGGGTGATCTACAGTGGATATTAAAGCTGGCTATTTGTTTTAACTGACGTCACCTGCCACCTGAACACGGTGAATCTCCAGCTCCAAAGGAAAGCTAAAACTCTGGGCAAAATGCTGCGTGTGGTCCCAGTATTTCAAAATAAAATCACCACACTGTTCATACCTGACAGACAGTTTGTTCATTTCCCAAACCTCAGATCCAACCCAAACATACAGCAACATTTTGGCTCTCCCCAGCAGAGGGAGCCAACGTCGCGGCACATACCTCCCCTCTCTCACAAACCCCCGTGTTAGACCTCCCGGGATACCGCGAGGGGGAAAATACTATTTAATCCATTTTAGAATAAGCCTGTAATGTAACAAAATGTATAAGAAGTAAAGGGGTCTGAATACTTTCCAAATGCACTGTAATAACATTTTTAGCAGCATTGTCCTACCAAGACTCTCTGAATATCATTTTGTGAGACTTATTTAACTATTTATTTCATCGGGTGAGCCCTGAATTACATAGATCACAGAAAGAAACACATGAAAATGCAAGCAGGAAGAAAACATGGTTGTATAAAAACAAACACATTCATCATTAAGGTCCTCGATGAGCTTTCTGAATCGACCTGGAGGCACCAGAACATTTAACATTTTGAAGATTTTACCCCAAGAACAGTGCAGAAAAAGCTGAACGCTGATTTACCTAACTCTGTAGAGACTGAATGAATTTCTAGAGTTGGCCATCCCTGAGACTGGGTGTGGTAACTAGTATGTAAAGGTTAGTAATGATGTTCGATACAGTGGGACTTTTTTCTAAAAGGGCTTTGTAAATGCAACCATAGCAATGTATGAACCTACATGACATCAAAGAGGGCCAACCATGAAGGGATGAGTACTAAACCTAATGACCCTGCTGTTTTAATCAGCTTCTTGATATGCCACACATCTTAGCAAAGGAGAAATGCTCACTAACAGGGAGGTAAACAAATTTGTGCACACAATTTGAGAGAAAAAGCATTTTGTGCTTATGGAACATTTCTGAAATATTTTTTTTCAGCTCATGAAACTTTGTACCAACACTTTACATGATGAGTTTATAGTTTTGTTCAGTATAGATACGCTTTTGGCATGAGTACATCCAGTGGAGGAAAAAGTGCCCAAAGATACCTTAATAGAAAATGACTCAACTGAAAATCACCCAGTAAAATACTACTTGAGTAAAAGTCTAAAAGTATTTTGTTTTAAATATACTTAAGTATCAAAAGTAAATGTAATTTGTAAAATATGCCTAAGTATCAAAAGTAAAAGTATAGGCCTTCCCGAGTGGCGCAGCGGTCTAAGGCACTGCTTTTTGTGGAACATTTCTGGGATCTTTTATTTCTGCCCAACACTTTACATGTGTTTTATATTTTTGTTCAGTATAGATGCCCAGATATTTGTAAGCAGGGACACGATCAGCATGGGCACCATTTTTAAAGGACATGTGCTTAAATCATCAGTTATTTGTATGCACTCTAGAGAACAACATGTACTTAGTTTTACCTGCATTCAATACTAATTTCAGGTCAAGAACGTTTTTCTGTAAAACAATGAAGGCAGACTGTGGTTCAGATAGAGCCTGTTCAACCGTGGTGGCAATACCATACACAACAGTTATCTGTATACAAGTGGTTACAATTTGTTTTACAGACAAGTCAATATTGCTAATGTAAACAGGGTAAAGTACAGGACTAGGGTTAGGCAATAGGGCCTAAAAATCATCTCGATTATTTTTTTTTTCAAACTTGTGGGCAATTCAGGATATATCTCTCAATTAAAAAATAAAATAATGATTGTTCTCTAAGCGGCGTTGTACAATTTTAAAGGTCAAATACACTGCATATCAAATGAATTCAGGACTTGTGAAGTTATACCCAGGCTAAATATAAGCCTTCCACAACCACAAGACCCACTAATCACTTTATTTTATCAAAATAGTTTAACATTTGTAGCAAAAAAATATGCATCTAGAACCATGGATAATGCACATTCACTAATAATGACTAAATTATTGTAGCAGACATTAGCTATTGAAAATGTAATTGCTTGTCAGAGAAATCTCTCAACTTTGTTGGCGTGTGAGGCAGGGGGAGGGGCTTGGTGTGTGTGTGTGTGTGTGTGTAAACCATAGAGGAAAAGGCGAAGCGCAAGGTTTCACTCACGCTAAAATCTGTCCAAAATAAGCCCAATGTCTTTCAATGGGCTTATTATGGACCTAAGCTTGTCGCCTGCCTTTGACGACTCCCATTGTTAGGGCGGAGGCGTGCATCTCGTCATTATATATAGATCTCTGGGGTAAATGGGGAGGTGCACACAGCACAAAAGGAGCGAAGGAGACGACCAAAAATACAAGACGAGAACAAGCGGACATAAACGCTCATAAAATCGATACAGGCATTTGGAATATTGCGCAAAAACATATACATTTGAATTAATCCGATCATCCAGCCCTATGCAGGACACCTTTCGTTATATCCAGAAAACCTGACTTAACACCATCAAAGAATACACATTTGAGTTCTATCTGTGAAGTAAACTAGTTACAACAGGATGGGCAACTTTGATGGGGGTGGGAGCCCCCCAAAAAATCAACTCATCATGGGTCTGTGTACTCACATCCATACCCACTGTCAGAGCTGACCCTAGCTTTTTGGGTGCTTTAAGCAAAAATGTTGTCCCCTCCACACCCACCTTGCAAGCAAAACAGTTTAGCAGCCCCCCTTTTGACAGCAGAGAGAAATTGGAAGTTTTAGAGTAAATTTCCCGAATTGTGCACATTTTGCCATGGGGGTAGAGAAAATGTTGCAGTTTTTTTTATAGCAAGTATGCTGCAATTCTACACATTTTACGATGGGGCGGAGAGAAACGTTTGCCGTTTTTAATATTTTATCTGAGTGAGAGTAACTAACAAAATCAATGCCCCCCCCGGTCGTTAATTTGACCGTGATTACTATACGTTTAGATAGCTGGCCGCTGAACTAATTTACCAATCTAAAAATGTTAGCTGACATGGGCTAAATGAGTTACTGTCAGTGACTGACAGAACAAGAGAAACTACTGATGCACAACCAAATTTCGAAGTTGCACCTTGTGCAAATTTTCCATCCTTGAGGTGCAGATACCTGCAGCCTGTTCTAGGCCAATTGAGGAAAGCCTCTGAATTAGCAGTGAGTGATCAACAGTATCGAAGGCCTTTGACAGGTCAATGAAGAGGACAGCACAATGTTGCCTTTTATCCATTAAGTTAACCACTTTTATAACTAGGGATGCAGTGCAATGACCTGGTCTAAAACCTAACTGATGAACATTTAGCAATGATCTGAGAATTAATCATTTTAGCTAGTTAAGGAAGTTTTGAAATAAGGCGATTTTTAGCTATGTAGGTCACAAAGGTCACCAGCTTTGAAGGGGGGGGTACATGAGCCGCCTTCCAAACCTTGGGGAAAGCACCAGACAGTGGAGGCTGCTGACGGGAGGACGACTGTTAATAATGGCTGGAACGGAGCGAATGGCATAAAACGTATTGAAACGATGTGTTTGATCTTGTTGATACTTTTCCTCCTGTGGTACCAGATGTACAGTGCCTTCGGAAAGTATTCATACCCCTTCACTTTTTCAACATTTTGTACGTTACAGCCTTATTCTAAAATTGATCAAATATATATACGTTTTTCTCAGCAATCTACACACAATACCACATAATGCCAAAGTGAAACGGGTTTTTAGACATTTTTGCTAATTTATTAAAAATTAAATACCTTAAGTATTCAGAGGCCACTGTGTTGAAGTTGTAGAAACATCAAGGATGATCAAAGGAAACAGGATGTACCTGAGCTCATGTTTGCAAACATGTCTTAACCTGTTTTCGATTTGTCATGTGATATTGTATGTAGATTAGGGATTTTTTTTAAATTTAATCAATTTTAGAATAAGGCTGTAACGTAACAAAATGTGGAAAAAGGGAAGGCGTCTGGATACTTTCCGAATGCACTGTATTCTCTTTTCTCTTGACAGGAACCAAGGCTCTGAGACCCATAGACTGAAGTGCTGTGAGTTTGCTGGCTGGGACTCAGAGGAGCAGTTCAACCTAGGGACTGTGGCAGACCCACCGGGACAGAGAAAGGGGGTTGTACAGCTTCCTGCTCTAACACAGATCCTCTATCGGGGTATTCAGGGCCTATCCAGCAAGCGCACTCCCATGGTGGGTCCTGCTCTCTACCCACAGTCCGGGTCTGCTGGGCCTACTGCACTGCTCAATGGTGATGGGAAGGAGATGAGTGAGATAGATGGAGATGTGGTTGAAGAAAATGGTGAGGCACATCAGGACACTGTTCACAAGCCTGCCATACGGACAGATGAGCGAGACGTGGAGATCGCACCAGGGGAGAAGGTATCTGTGAAAGTGGGCTGCCGAGCCAAGTAAGTCATGCTTAGCTAGCTGCTACACAAGTCTGGTATAGTTGTCTATTTCTGGTGGTGTCACTTATCTGACTGAATCAATTTTCTTCTGAAAATTCATGTTTTTAAAACAATGATGTATGTATCCCTCCATCTTACCCTAGGAACTTGGGGCGTTGTGCGGAGCTGCTGCTCCTGCACTTCCCCTCTTTCACCATCGGGAGGCGTCTGGAGGTCACAGTCGGCAGTAAAGAGGAGAGTCTTCTCCAGCCCTTTGCTCCCTACTGCCCGGCAGCCCCACTTCCCCTTCCTCAGGCTGCCCAGGTGGTCACTGTGATGGCTGCCCATCCACCTCAACGGTAGACTACACCCTGATAGTGTCTCGGTGCTCTATTATGTAGTGAAGTATGTTCGGCCTACCTGCAAACCACATTTCCCTATAGAATAAGATTATCTTGACTAGTTGGTGATACTGTCCACCAACGTTCTCTCTATAATCAAATGTCCCCCCCCCCCTAACCTAGTTACTCTACCCATGTTGGACATGTTGAATGATGACAGTTTGGTCCACATTGTTGAATTACACCCCTCCTGTGTAGTTAGAATTACACCCCTCCTGTGTAGTTAGTTGCTAGCCTAGGACTTTCTATTCTTATTTTTTTATTTCACAGGCTGACTAAGCGCCACCTGCCTAACTTCCTGAGTAACTACCCAGTGCCCCAGGCTCTACGGGACTGTATGGAGGCCGACCGTGACGTTTTGGTGGCCCAGCCATGTCTAGGAGAGGTAAGGGAACCGCAAGTTAACTCAGAAGGAAGTCTTCTATCGTCAATTAAATGCTTTGTTCCCGCCGGCCTACAGGAATTTGGCTCCAATTTGGTTTTGATTGAAAAGTCGCTCAGGATTTTGATATGGGGGGGCCTTTGCGCCTCCCACTGTAAAATAATGGATTAGTTAATCTCCCTCTATTTCTGACAGACTCTGTCGGCGGCCAACATGCGTCTCCGTTTCTCGTCCCTGCTGTGGCTGGAGGAGCTACAAGCTGAGAGCGAGCTCAGGGAGTTCAACATCAGTGGAGCCCTCCTCAGGAGAGGTGCCATCTATCTGCACCTAGAGGTGCTTGGCCTGGCTGAGGGCAGGCCCAGTCTCTTCATAGGTATCTGTTGAGTCTTCATTTGGCCTTGTAGTAGTAGTAGTAGTAGTAGTAATAATAATAATAATAATAATAATAATAATAATAATAATAATAATAATAATATGACGTTTGATTGTCTCACACCAGATGGGTACAATGAAATGTGTTGTTTCACAGAGTCAGCCATACTTGAATTGAGATGTTTGATATATTGTTTTGTCTGCTCTACAGGTGACAGAGTGGCGCTGAAGAAGCCAATCAGTGGAGGCGTGGTGATGGAGTACATAGGTTACGTCACAGAGGTACTCAGAGGTTTTGATCTTCTTTAGCGTTTTGCTTGCAGCTCTGATAATTCTCCTTGTGCTTTGTTCACATTGACCTGAACACTGTTTGTGGACCATATCCACAGATCAGTGACGAGGATGTGAGTCTGAGGGTGAACACTGAGTTTCAGCATGGCTACCTGGGAGAGCCTCTAGATGTTGAGTTCACCTTAAACAGGTACCTGCCTTGTCCTGGTTCTGGGAAGGATCCTTTCTGTCTCACTACCTAAGTGTTGATCTCTGTTCCTTTAGCATAGATAATGTGTGTCAGGTTGACAGTATACAGGTTGACAGTATATGGATTATGTATGATGATGTTTGTGTTGACAGTATATTGATTATGTATAATGTTTGTGTTGATAGTATATGGATTGTGTTTGTGTTGACAGTATATGGATTGTGTTTGTGTTGACAGTATATGGATTGTGTTTGTGTTGACAGTATATGGATTGTGTTTGTGTTTATAGCATATGGATGATGTATGATGATGTTTGTGTTGACAGGTTGTCCATGAGGCGATGCCACTTAGCACTGGACCAGAACAAGCACTTTGAAGAGAATGGTGATCTTGGCTTTTTTCTCTCAATCCCATTTCCAAAATGTGTTGTATTTAGTCAACTATTTATTCTTCTCTTCTCTCTACCTATCCCCAACCCCTGGTAAGTTTATTTCCTGTCTGATCCACCACTGATTGCATCCTCTCCTTTCTTCCCAGTGTTCTTCCCTAAAGCTGTGATGCTTCAGGCCTCTCTATGGACGGGAGAGTGGGGTCCAGAGGAGGTGAAAGAGGGCACCCTCACAACCGATGGGGTGAAGCTGTCAGGTGTCTCTGTTGACATGGTCTCAAGGGCCACACAAACCAAACCAGGTGATATAAGCATTGGGACTCCTTCATTCTGACAGCACAGAGATTCTCTGTATACTAGAGCTGCTGAAGTGTCATAAACCTGAAGGGCATTAGAACTCGTGTCCTAACTAGGACAGTTCAGTACATTTGTGAGACAGAATGAATGATCAGTGATGGAGAGGGGAATGAGGTATCGAGCCTCTTTAATTCTCTCAGATTCCAGGCTGCCATCTAAACCCATCCCTAACCCAGGCCAGTTATTCAACCAGCAGCTGAACCCGTCTCAGAGGGAGGCAGTGAAGCGTATCCTGGCAGGGGAGTGTCGGCCCACTCCGTACATCCTGTTTGGACCCCCAGGCACAGGAAAGACTATCACCCTCATAGAGTCCATACTACAGGTAGACACCCCTCAACCTGGGAGGTATCCTAGGGGTTAAGAGCGTTGGGCCAGTAACCAAAAGTTCGCTGGTTTGAATCCCCGAGCCGACTAAGTGTAAAGGGTACGTCCCCAATGGATATCAAATGTTACTTGTCACATGCATCATAAACAACAGGTGTAGACAAACGGTGAAAGGCTTACTTACGGACCCTTCCCAACAATGCAGAGAGAAAAATAAACAACCAAACCCCGGGTTCAAATAGGATTGGTTTTCTTTCAAATGTTTTGACTGTTTGGGTCAGGCTGCCTGATGAGCAGGGTTTGCACATGTAGTATGTTCCATCGATTCCATTGCACCTGGCAAGCTCTATCAAGTTTCTTGTATTTGGTTATTTACCACATTTTCCCTCCATTTTAGTTCCCTGAATAAATAATAGTGGCCTCCTCCCATAGGTGTATCACCGCCTGCCCAGTAGTCGTGTGCTGGTGTGCACTCCCTCCAACAGTGCTGCAGACCTCGTCTGTATCCGTCTCCATGAAAGTGGATACCTGAACTCTGCCAGCCTGGCCCGCGTCAACGCCTCCTGTCGCCAGGAAGAGGTACTGCACCCACTGCTGCCGCAGGAATTTCATCAGTGCTATTTTTTCCCGACCAGTTCGTGCCTCTGTCTGTATCGCATTTCCCTCTGTATCTCTGTAGGCCATCCCGGAGGTTCTAAGGCAGTACTCTCAGGCTGGGGAGGACATCCGACACGCCTCCTTTCACAGGATTGTGGTCAGCACCTGTTCCAGCGCCGGCATGTTCTACCAGATTGGACTGCGGTGAGGGAGGGTAATAGGGTTCAGTGTTAACCTCCCTCACCAGAGGAAACTTAACTGTAGTAAACCTGATCTAACTAAGGTCATTGTCTCTTTGCTGCGTTTCCTCAGTGTGGGTCATTTCTCCCATGTGTTTCTGGATGAGGCTGGCCAAGCCACGGAGCCAGAGGCACTGATACCTCTGGGGCTTCTGTCAGAGAGAGACGGACAGGTTAGATTCAACACGAGTACATCTACAACCACAGTACAACCCTTACTACAGTGGCGCAACTGTGAAGAAAGCAACCCATTGCCCGTAACTGACAGAAGTCATAATTGGCACTGCGTTCTGTAGCCTCCTGATCAGGAAGTGAGTCGTATTTTCTGTTGCTCTCGCCATCCTTTAGATAGTTCTGGCCGGAGACCCCCGGCAGCTGGGTCCAATTGTGAAGTCCAAGCTTGCGCAGGCGTTTGGCCTGGGGGTGTCCCTGCTGGAGAGACTGATGGCCAACCCTCTGTACTCCAGAGAGAATGGCGGATACAACCCAGTGCTGGTGCGTAGACGCACGCACACTCCCTGTCAGTGCCATGATCACTAACATCCTGCATAGTGAATCCACCAACTATGAATATAAATTCTGCATATTTTTCTACAGAATGTTTTGCCCTTGCATTGTAATATAATGTATGCCATTTAGCAGACTTGTTTTATAACCTGCAGTCATGTGTGCAAACATTTTACTCATTGATATCCCCAGCGGAAATCAAGCCCACAACCCTTGTTGTGGGCACCAAGCTCTACCTACTGATCCACACAGGACTGCGTGGTAAATGGATGCTACCACAGTTGACCTATTCTCCTGGTGGCCTTTCGTCTTCCTCTTCCAGGTGACCAAGCTAGTGTACAACTACCGTTCCCACGAGGCCCTCCTGGCCCTGCCCTCTAGACTGTTCTACAACGGGGAGCTGTGTGTCAGGGCCCAGAGGTCCGTAGTGGACTCCCTCTGTCACTGGAGCCGTCTGCCAACCAAGGGATTCCCCCTCATCTTCCACGGAGTCAGGGTAAGGACCCCGTCTCTTGCTCCCTGTTCTCTTCAATCAATCTAAAGTATTTTTAAAGCCCTTTTTACATCAGCTGTTGTAAAAGTGTGGGGGGGGACAGCAGGTCAGGGACAAGGTAGCACGACCTGGGTCCCATAGTCGCAGGCAGAACTTGCCCAAAATGACCTCAAGACATGGCCTCTTTCTCAATAGTCTCGTCTTTACATACTCGTACCCTCCTGCCCTCTTCCAGCCTCTTTCCTCTCCTTGTTTACCATAGACATTTTGACAAATATGGGTTTTCCTCTTTGGTTGGAACAGAACCTAGAAGTCGAACACCACTAATGCCAGTCATCATTCCCCCTCTCAGGGCACAGAGATGAGGGAGGGCAACAACCCGTCGTGGTTCAACCCTGGAGAGGCGGTACAGGTGATGCTGTACTGTTGCCAGCTGGCCAAGAAGCTCTACAATCCTGTAGCTGCTAGTGACATTGGCATCATCGCCCCCTACAGGAAACAGGTTAGTAGTGCACATTTCGGCCATCAACGGTCGGTCCTATTCTGTTTTGTCAATCTGCTCGTTTTGCTGATAGAGTTATAAGCCTCTAGAAGGCGATATCTACTATTTTAAAAGGCCTCATAAAAAGTGACTCATTCTGTCACAGTAGTACAGTTTTCCCTTAACTCTGAACACCGGTCTGAACCCCTGAACCATGAACCTCCTCTCCAGTCGGAGAAGATCCGTGTGCTGCTCCACCGGGTGGGCCTGTCTGACATCAAGGTGGGCTCTGTGGAGGAGTTCCAGGGACAGGAATTTCTGGTTATCATCTTGTCCACGGTAACGTTCCAATCCTTCCTCTGTCCTACTCATTATTGAACTCTTGACTAATTTCTCCCTTTACAGGGTCTCGGTTCCATTCCTTTTCAACTAAGGGAATCAATTCTGAAATTAAAAATATTAAATAATGTGTCACTTTTGTATGAGCTGAATATCACTTTGCTGAATTGAAATTGTAATTAACCCCTACCCTAAAACATCTAAATAAATTACCTCTTGTTGTTCCAGGTGAGGGCAAATGAGTCGGTGCAGGGCAACGACCTGCAAAGCATACTAGGATTCCTGTCCAACCCTAAGCGCTTCAACGTGGCCATCACGCGGCCCAAAGCCCTGCTCATCGTCGTGGGCAACCCGCACATCCTCGTCAAGGACCCATGCTTCAACGCTTTCCTCCAGTACTGTTTTGAGAACGGGGCCTACCTGGGCTGTGACCCCCCAACCTGTCTCAGGACAGCACACCGGTGTGTTTAGAGTGTATTATGCACCACACACACACCATTTTAATTTGAGTAAAAGCAAGACGCTTCACGATGTGGCTTTAATTTGTCGGTAATAATACACATTCATCTCTTTCTCCTCAGAGCTGCCAGTGAGAAAGAGGAGTGAGAGTTCACCGCCCTCACCGCTGTCCAACACTCCACTACTACCTGTACTATTATGTTCAAATAGAAGTTTCTTCTTTCATTCTTTACATTACGATGACTTGGTTCTCTGCATTTGTTATTCTACACAGTCGGCTACATATGTCTTAATCGGTGAGAAATGGAGAAATGGTTTGTAAAAGATGTATTAAGAGAATGCACTCCATTTCTTAACTGCTGTATGTTGCTGTTATCATGCCGTCCACTGGGTGGCAGTAATAAATATGACAAACCTTTGGTGTTTTTTCTTACTGGGTTATTGTACTTTGACACCAGTGTCAATGATGCATTATACAGGTATAAGGACTGGTACCAGGGACTACCTGTGAGAAACCTAGAATGAAGTAGAGAGAGACTGGGACTGTTACCATGGCACCTGAATCCCACATCAAAGAGCTCATGTAGAAGGGGGGTTTTGAGTTAGGCTCGTTGGCAACTCATTCAAGTTCTATTGAGTGATTGAGGCCCCCCCACCCCCTTCTCTCTCCATCTCCCACTGGGCTCCATCAGGGCTGACTGTCACTGGAGATTCTGACTGTCAGTTGCCACATCACGTCTCTGTGTGGACCTGCAGACAGACAGACAGACGCTACCCGTCTGCCACACAGGTGTTGAGACACGCTGTCTCCTGCAGCCCAGTGTATCCCATTCCTCACATTGCTAAAACAATTCTGAGATGCTTCAAAATAGTCACTCATTAGAAAGGTTATGGTTTTCTAAATCCAATGGTTGGCATATCTGCTAGGGCCCTGTGTTTTGCTCAGTAATGTGACATGCTTGGATTTTAAGTCTGGCAGTCCATCCTCAGACAAATGCTTTCATTTTTTGTGTAAGTCTTATTTCTGGATAAGGATAAAATCTTGCTATGTCATGTGATTGTGCAAAACACAGGGCTCTGGCCTATACTAAGTCAACTCTCTCCTTCACTGTCAGAAGATGCTGTGTTGACTACTTACGGGTATCTTAGTTAAGAGCATTGGGTCAGAACCGAAAGGTTGCTGGTTCGAACTTAACCCTAATTGCTCCTGTAAGTTGCTCTGGATAAGAGCGTCTCCTAAATGACTATAATCCATTTTTTTTTAATTACAATGAAAAGATGTTTCAGTTCCTTACTCCCACGGTTTAGGAATTTTGTATGGTAGAGGCAACGTGATGACTTACTATCATGATAGTCAAGCTAACAAACCTACAAGTGATCTACAGCTCCAAATACTATTAATTAGTATCTAAATAGAAACAATGGAGTCTTAAGTGAGAACTTGCTGACATGGACCGGTTTAACTGTGGAGAAGTGGTTGGTAGCGTACAGAGCTCCCTCAGCTATTGTGGTACTGGTTCAATGACCAGTTTGTCTGGACCCCTATTGTACACTGAAACCAGGTGTTAACACAACAACTATGGTATAGGTAGATGCACCTATAGTAAGATGACCATAAACACAAAGACTAGTATGCTAGCTAGTCCAACTGTGGTTTTACAGTGAACATACTGGATCTGTGAGTGTGCTGTTCCTGTGCATCCCCACTAGACTTTTGATGGACAGGTGCCCAACAAAACAATAGTCTCCATTATTAGCAGGCAGCTTAGGGCAGGCCACACAACACAAACATAGCGTCTACAGATGGGCAGGGGGGCCGTTAGAAAGAAAAACAGCTCCCTGCCGGGATAATGGCAGAGGGAGCTTGTTAAACGTGTGGCCCCATTGTTCTGACAAATTGGTCTGTGGCTCTAACTGCCCCTCAGTAGCGCTCCTCGTCTGAACCCAGGCCCCCGGCTCAGATCAGACTGGGGCTGGGCAAGCAGTAATCCTTTAGAAGGGGGCTGCATTGCTAGGGCCGGTGGAGCTCTGACTGGAGACTGAATGCTTTGGGAAAGTAAGGGGCCAGACCGACTGGGCCTGTATTCATAAATCGTCTGAAAGTAAGAGTACTGCTCTAGGATCAGTTTTGCCTTTAATATCATAAGGAATAAGATGACATGGACAGGGAGACCTGATCCTAGATCAGCACTCCGACTCTGAGACGCTTTATGAATACGGGCCTTTGTGCTTGGCTAGCCTGGCACGTCTTCAGCCTCAGCCACTATTCCTTGTGTGTGGGACAGCAAGACTCAGCCCTATTACTGACTTTAAGCCTTCTGGGCACAAACCCATCAAAGATAGACATCGGAACACAGTTGTGGAGACAGGCATAATCCACACAACTGCATTGAGTTACTTATCAACTGTACTTTCATTTTCTGCTGCCATTAGAAGCTAAAGTCCTGAGAGAGGGAGGGAGTGAGAGAGCCAGACCGTCATTAGAAGCTAAAGTCCTGAGAGATGGAGGGAGTGAGAGAGCCAGACCGTCATTAGAAGCTAAAGTCCTGAGAGACGGAGGGAGTGAGAGCCAGACCGTCATTAGAAGCTAAAGTCCTGAGAGACGGAGGGAGTGAGAGAGCCAGACCGTCATTAGAAGCTAAAGTCCTGAGAGACGGAGGGAGTGAGAGCCAGACCGTCATTAGAAGCTAAAGTCCTGAGAGACGGAGGGAGTGAGAGAGCCAGACCGTCATTAGAAGCTAAAGTCCTGAGAGACGGAGGGAGTGAGAGCCAGACCGTCATTAGAAGCTAAAGTCCTGAGAGACGGAGGGAGTGAGAGAGCCAGACCGTCATTAGAAGCTAAAGTCCTGAGAGACGGAGGGAGTGAGAGCCAGACCGTCATTAGAAGCTAAAGTCCTGAGAGACGGAGGGAGTGAGAGAGCCAGACCGTCATTAGAAGCTAAAGTCCTGAGAGACGGAGGGAGTGAGAGCCAGACTGTCATTAGAAGCTAAAGTCCTGAGAGACGGAGGGAGTGAGAGAGCCAGACTGTCATTAGAAGCTAAAGTCCTGAGAGACGGAGGGAGTGAGAGCAAGACCGTCATTAGAAGCTAAAGTCCTGAGAGATGGAGGGAGTGAGAGCCAGACTGTCATTAGAAGCTAAAGTCCTGAGAGACGGAGGGAGTGAGAGCAAGACCGTCATTAGAAGCTAAAGTCCTGAGAGATGGAGGGAGTGAGAGCAAGACCGTCATTAGAAGCTAAAGTCCTGAGAGACGGAGGGAGTGAGAGCCAGACCGTCATTAGAAGCTAAAGTCCTGAGAGACGGAGGGAGTGAGAGAGCCAGACCGTCATTAGAAGCTAAAGTCCTGAGAGACGGAGGGAGTGAGAGAGCCAGACCGTCATTAGAAGCTAAAGTCCTGAGAGACGGAGGGAGTGAGAGAGCCAGACCGTCATTAGAAGCTAAAGTCCTGAGAGACGGAGGGAGTGAGAGAGCCAGACCGTCATTAGAAGCTAAAGTCCTGAGAGACGGAGGGAGTGAGAGAGCCAGACTGTCATTAGAAGCTAAAGTCCTGAGAGACGGAGGGAGTGAGAGCAAGACCGTCATTAGAAGCTAAAGTCCTGAGAGACGGAGGGAGTGAGAGAGCCAGACCGTCATTAGAAGCTAAAGTCCTGAGAGACGGAGGGAGTGAAAGAGCCAGACTGTCATTAGAAGCTAAAGTCCTGAGAGACGGAGGGAGTGAGAGAGCCAGATCGTCATTAGAAGCGGAGCCTGGACCACCAGTCTGCATCGCAGTGTGAGATCTCTTCTAGTTGTCTGAGAGGGTAGGAGCATCCTGTGGCTGTCTGCCGATAACATGACTGTGTTCCTCCAAAACTGCATTGAAATACTTTTTCTGTTACGATCAATATAATCCATCTTGTCTCTTTTCCCAGGAATTTCTGGAGTCTTTTTTGTACCCTACCTGTTGTGGATAGGGGATAGTATTTTCACGGCCGGATAAAAAACGTACCCGATTTAATCTGGTTACTACTCTGGTTACTACTCTTAATCTGGTTACTACTATGCATATAATTAGTAGATTTGGATAGAAAACACTCTAAAGTTTCTAAAACTGTTTGAATGGTGTCTGTGAGTATAACAGAACTCATATGGCAGGCAAAAACCTGAGAAGATTCCATGCAGTGGCCTGTCTGACAATTTGTAGTCCTTCTGTTGCATCTCTATCGAAATTACAGTATCTGTGCTGTTACGTGACACTTTCTAAGGCTTCCATTGGCTCTCTAAAGCATTCAGAAAGCGGAATGACGCGTCTCCTGTCTCTGGGCAGATAACAGGAGCAGAGTTTGTAAGTGGTCTGCCTGGGGACAGAGAGACTGGAGATGCGTGTTCACGAGACCTCGGCATTTTTTTATTTCCCTCTTTGAATGAATACAACGTTGTCCGGTTGGAATATTATCACTATTTTACAAGAAAAATAGCATAAAAATGTATTTTAAACAGCGTTTGACATGCTTCTAAGTACGGTAATGGAATATTTTGAATTTTTTTGTCACGAAATGCGCTTGCGCGTTACACTTTGGATAGTGACCTGAACGCACGAACAAAACGGAGGTATTTGGATATAACTATGGATTATTTGGAACCAAAACAACATTTGTTGTTGAAGTAGAAGACCTGTGAGTGCATTCTGACGAAGAACAGCAAAGGTAATCCAATTTTTCTAATAGTAATTCTGAGTTTGGTGAGGGCCAAACTTGGTGGGTGTCAAAATAGCTAGCCGTGATGGCCGGGCTATGTACTCAGAATATTGCAAAATGTGCTTTCGCCAAAAAGCTATTTTAAAATCTGACACCGCTATTGCATAAAGGAGTTCTGTATCTATAATTCTTAAAATAATTGTTATGTATTTTGTCAACGTTTATGATGAGTAATTTAGTAAATTCACCGGAAGTTTTGGGTGGGAATGCTAGTTCTGAACATCACATGCTAATGTAAAAAGCTGGTTTTTGATATAAATATGAACTTGATTGAACAAAACATGCATGTATTGTATAACATAATGTCCTAGGAGTGTCATCTGATGAAGATCATCAAAGGTTAGTGCTGCATTTAGCTGTGGTTTGGGTTTTGTGACATTATATGCTTGCTTTGAAAATGGCTGTGTGACTAAATGGCTGTGTGACTCTCCTGACATAATCTAATGTTTTACTTTCTGTGTAAAGCCTTTTTGAAATTGGACAATGTGGTTGGATTAACGAGAGTCTTATCTTTCAAATGGTGTAAAATAGTCATATGTTTGAGAAATTGTAGTTATAGCATTTTTGAGGTATTTATATTTCACGCCACGCTTTACCATTGGTTGTTTGGCGAGGTGTTCCGCTTACGGAACGTCTGTCCTCAACAGGTTTAATGTGTAATATAAAAGCATAAAAAGTAAGCCTTTGCCTAATTACCTTTTGCACAAGCTTTTAAAGAGGTGAAGTTGGCTCTATGATTTGAACGTGTAAATAATTGCCAAGAGAAATCCCACTGGCACAAGCTGGTTGAATCAACGTTGTTTCATCATAATTTGTCAGCATATTGTGATGTGGATTCTATGTGGAAAATACAATGAATCTGACATATCATATTTCAGGATTGTCATTAGTAGCTAGGTTTCCATCCAATTTGTGAGAGATTTCCATGTGAATATTCTAAAATCTGCATAAAATAATATTCCCATATTCAGAGGTGGAAAAATGACTCAATTGTCACACTTGAGTAAAAGTGAAGATAGATTAATATTAAATGACTCAAGTAAAGGTGAAAGTAACCCAGTAAAATACTACTTGAGTAAAAGTCTATAAGTATCCGATTTTAAATGTATTTAAGTACAGTGGTGTAAAAAGTACTCAACTGTCATACTTGAGTAAAAGTACAAAGTAAATGTAAAAGCTATACATCAAATGTCTTATATTTAGCAAACCAGACAGCACAATTTCCTTTTTTATTACTTGTTTTGACAGCCAGGGGCACACTCCAACACTCAGACATAATCTACAAAGGAAGCATGTATGTTTAGTGAGTCCACCAGATCAGAGGCAGCAGGGATGACCCAGAATATTTTCTTGATCAGTTTGTGAATTGGACCTTTTCCTGTATTGCTAAGCATTCAAATTGTAACTAGTACTTTTAGGTGTCAAGGAAAATGTATGGAGTAAAAAGTACATCATTTTCTTTAGGAATGTAGTGAAGTAAAAGTAGAAGCTATCAAAAATATAAATAAAAAAGAATAAAGACAAAAAATAACTAGGTTATATATAAGGAGTAGAAAATAACATGGCTCTCATCAAATCAAATTGTATTTGATGTGTGAAACGCTTACTTACAAGCCCTTAACCAACAATGCAGTTTTAAGAGAATAGAGTTAAGAAGATATTTACTAAATAAACTAAAGTAAAAATGAATAAAAAAGTAACACAATAAAATAACAATAGTGAGGCTATATACAAGGGGTACCGGTACTGAGTCAATGTGCGGTGATACAGGTTAGTCATGGTAATTTGTACATGTAGGTAGGGGTAAAGTGACTATGCATAGATAATAAACAGCGAGTAGCAAAGGAATTCACTTTTGTCCTAAATACAAAGCGTTATGTTTCGGGCAAATCCAACACATCACTGAGTACCACTCTTTATATTTTCAAGCATGGTGGTGGCTGCATCATGTTATGGTTATGCATGACATCGGCAAAGACTAGGGAGTTTTTTAGGATAAAAAGAAACGGAATATAGCTAAGCACAGGCAAAATCCTAGAGGACAACCTGCTTCAGTCTCCTTTCTAACAGACACTGGAAGACAAACTTACCTTTCAGCAGGACAATAACCAAAAACTCAAGGCCAAATATATACTGCTCAAAAAAATAAAGGGAACACTTAAACAACACATCCTAGATCTGAATGAAAGAAACAATCTTATTAAATACTTTTTTCTTTACATAGTTGAATGTCCTGACAACAAAATCACACAAAAATAATCAATTGAAATCCAATTTATCAACCCATGGAGGTCTGGATTTGGAGTCACACTCAAAATTAAAGTGGAAAACCACACTACAGGCTGATCCAACTTTGATGTAATGTCCTTAAAACAAGTCAAAATGAGGCTCAGTAGTGTGTGTGGCCTCCACGTGCCTGTATGACCTCCCTACAACGCCTGGGCATGCTCCTGATGAGGTGGCGGATGGTCTCCTGAGGGATCTCCTCCCAGACCTGGACTAAAGCATCCGCCAACTCCTGGACAGTCTGTGGTGCAACGTGGCGTTGGTGGATGGAGCGAGATATGATGTCCCAGATGTGCTCAATTGGATTCAGGTCTGGGGAACGGGCGGGCCAGTCCATAGCATCAATGCCTTCCTCTTGCAGGAACTGCTGACACACTCCAGCCACATGAGGTCTAGCATTGTCTTGCATTAAGAGGAACCCAGGGCCAACCGCACCAGCATATGGTCTCACAAGGGGTCTGAGGATCTCATCTCGGTACCTAATGGCAGTCAGGCTACCTCTGGTGAGCACATGGAGGGCTGTGTGGCCCCCCAGAGAAATGCCACCCCACACCATGACTGACCCACCGCCAAACCGGTCATGCTGGAGGATGTTGCAGGCAGCAGAACGTTCTCCACGGCGTCTCCAGACTCTGTCACGTCTGTCACGTGCTCAGTGTGAACCTGCTTTCATCTGTGAAGAGCACAGGGCGCCAGTGGCGAATTTGTCAATCTTGGTGTTCTCTGGCAAATGCCAAACGTCCTGCACGGTGTTCGGCTGTAAGCACAACCCCCACCTGTGGACATCGGGCCCTCATACCACCCTCATGGAGTCTGTTTCTGACAGTTTGAGCAGACACATGCACATTTGTGGCCTGCTGGAGGTAATTTTGCAAGGCTCTGGCAGTGCTTCTCCTGCTCCTCCTTGCACAAAGGCAGAGGTAGCGGTCCTGCTGCTGGGTTGTTGCCCTCCTACGGCCTCCTCCACGTCTCCTGATGTACTGGCCTGTCTCCTGGTAGCGCCTCCATGCTCTGGACACTACGCTGACAGACACAGCAAACCTTCTTGCCACAGCTCGCATTGATGTGCCATCCTGGATGAGCTGCACTACCTGAGCCACTTGTGTGGGTTGTAGACTCCGTCTCATGCTACCACTAGAGTGAAAGCACCGCCAGCATTCAAAAGTGACCAAAACATCAGCCAGGAAGCATAGGAACTGAGAAGTGGTCTGTGGTCCCCACCTGCAGAACCACTCCTTTATTGGGGGTGTCTATTCCATTTGCACAACAGCATGTGAAATGTATTGTCAATCAGTGTTGCTTCCTAAGTGGACAGTTTGATTTCACAGAAGTGTGATTGACTTGGAGTTACATTGTGTTGTTTAAGTGTTCCCTTTATTTTTTTGAGCAGTGTACATTGGAGTTGCTTGCGAAGACGACATTGAATGTTCCTAAGTGGCATAGTTACAGTTTTAACTTAAATCGGCTTGAAAATGTAAGGCAATACTTGAAGTGGCTGTCTAGCAATAATCAACAACCAACTTAAAGAATAATGGGCAAATATTGTACAATCCAGGTGTGCAAAGCTTTTAGAGATTTACCCAGAAAGACTCACAGCTGTAATTGCTACCAAAAGTGATTCTAACATGTATTGACTCAGGGGTGTGAATACTTATGTAAATTTGATATATCTGTATTTCATTTTCAATAAATTTGCTAAACATTCTAAAAACATGTTTTCACTTTGACATTATGGGATAATGTGTGTAGATGGGTGATATATATTTTTTTTAATCCATTTTGAATTCAGGCTGTAACACATCAAAATGTGGAATAAGTCGAGGGGTATGAATACTTTCTGAAGGCACTGTATACCAGTCTTCTTACGTAATCATAGAAAGCATGCATGTTCAAGATAGCATGCAAAGGTCGCAGGTCTGTGGAGATCTTGACAATTGCCATAATAATCTGCGCAGAATCTTGAAAAGCATTGATCACTTACAGTATGTACTTTTAATGTAATCTCAACTGCCATCCAGGTCGTTTGGTTGTGCTATTAAATGAAGCACAGTGATAATACATGAGGTTCTTGTATAAATACTAAATATCTGACATTGTATTCCCATTTGAACTTTGTTGTGCCTTTAAATGGTTGAAATTATCACTTTAAAATGACATGGTGTGACCAATGGGATTCTATGTTTTTTTGTTGCATAGCTTCATATGACTGTTTGTGTCTGTCTATGCTGCAGTCAAGTATGATCAGATAGCTACAGTAGGTAGCCAGCTGTAGCTTGCTGTTGTTTAGCATTTGAAGTAGACAGTAATCTAGTATCACATCAAAGCCAGGTGAGAGAGCTGGAAACACTCTCCTGCTAATGGGAGTGTGATCTGTCTGATCAGGACCCTTCTCAGGAAACTCTCTATATTAGTAAAGGAGGAGACATGAAAGAGGCTCAATATTAAGGAGACTTCCTGTCTGTCTACACAACCCTCTAAAAGGAAATACACTTTTACTCCTGTGTAGAATATGAACTATAAACATTCTTCATCAAATCGTTTTTAGAAGAATATACATTTGAGAATCTGTCATTACACTACTGTATTTGCCTCTCAAAACAATAAGCTCATAAGATAAAAAAAGTGCAAAATGCATGAATAGTTAATGTCCAGCAAAGCAGCCTGTGTGAACTAAACAGTACGGTAGCTATGTCTAGTGTCTAGTGTAAAAGTCATGGATTTTCAATGGTGAAATGGACTGGGTAGAAGCAAATATAATAGTTTGCATTGCAATGCTTTGGTTGTGATTGCTCTCTCTCATAATGCCCCCCCCCCTTCCATTCACCTATTACCCCCCTCTCTGTCTGCATTCATCACAAAACAAGCCATTGTCTCCTCTCACACGCCGTCTCAGTCTCTTTGATGGGTAGTTGATAACAGTCTGATTCGGCTGGGCTGACTGCATATATAGAGGAGACCACTGGTACAGAGAGACATTACCTCTCCTACAGAAACAAGCAACAGCAGCACCCACCTTCTCGTTTGGATTCTTAGTCAGGACTTTGTTTCTCTTCACTATGGATCTCCTCACCGTAACCCTGGCTCTCTTGCTTCTCCTGACCCCAGCCTGGGGCTTCGACATGGGCCAGTCGACCCGGTGCGTACCCATCCCCCACCAGATGAGTGTGTGCCAGGACGTGGGCTACTCGGAGATGAGGCTGCCAAACTTCCTGGGCCACAGCAGCCTGGAGGGCGAAGTGGTTCCCCGCTCGGAGGACTGGAGACCCCTGCTGCAGACTGGCTGCCATCCCCATGCCCAAGCCTTCCTCTGCTCCCTCATCGCCCCTGTCTGCCTTGACACGTACGTCTATAGCTTCTGTTATCCTTTTACCTATTCATGTCCTCTTCTACCTTTGTATGTCCTCGTCTGTCTGTCTGTCTGTCTGTCTGTCTGTCTGTCTGTCTGTCTGTCTGTCTGTCTGTCTGTCTGTCTGTCTGTCTGTCTGTCTGTCTGTCTGTCTGTCTGTCTGTCTGTCTGTCTGTGTCTCCATACTATGCCTCTCTCATCCTTCTCTGTCAATCTGGCTGTTCTTTCGCCTGTATTTTGCGTTGGTCTGCCTAGTTCCTTCCCACTTTCTCTTGCTAACTCCTTCTTAAGAGGAATCTATCCACTACTCAATTTTCACCCCTTAACTATTCACACCAGTGTGTGTTTACGGTGTAACATTCCTGCAATTTCCAGAGTGCCCACTGCGTTCTTAAACGTAACCCTGTGTCTCTCCCATCTCCAGGTTTATCCAGCCATGCCATAGCCTGTGCGTGGCCGTCAGGGACAGCTGTGCCCCAGTACTGGCCTGTCAGGGCCACATCTGGCCAGAGGCGCTGGACTGTGACCGTTTCCCTGCCCAGGAGGACATGTGTCTGACCCCCCACCCCAAACACAGCAACAGCCACCTCGCCAAAGCATTGCCTAAGCCTGCATGCCAAGCCTGTCCTTCCGTGGAGGAGCACCCTACACTGAAGACGGTTCTGGACGCTCTGTGCCAGGATGACTTTGGTAAGCATGTGCAATAATGTACTTTATGCCTGTGCATCTTTCTATTGTTTAGTGTGTTACGGAAGTGTATTAATGTTCTTTTGTGTGTATATTTGTGTGTGTTTGTACCATACATATGTGTGTAATTCTGTCCAAGCTAGCGTACTCATCCTCTCTCCTCTCTCTCTTCCCCCAGCTGTAACAGCCAAGCTGTCTCGCCGGCGCCCGCCCTCGGAGGAGCCAGAGTTTGAGGTGGAGGGCCGGGTAGAGTTTATCCGCCAGGGCCCCCTGCTTCCCTACGACACCCAGCACCTCCTCCAGCAGTGGCTGCTCATTAACCTACGGTGTGCCAACGCTCTAGTCCGGCCCGGCCGTGCCCAGCTCTATCTGCTGACTGGGGCGGTGCAGCCAGATGGCACCCTGGCCCTCACCCGCCTCTTCCCCTGGCACAAGAAGGACCACAGCATCGCAGTGGCCACGCGCAAGTGGAAGCACTCCAAGTGTTGAGTGCCTGGACGATGTATAGGAATGGAAAAACTTGAGCTCTGATGAATCTGTGTTGCTTAGAACGACATCCTTACTCACACAAGCCAGGACTCGGCATAATATCCATTTTTTTTAAATAATTGGTATAAGGCCTAAGTATATGACGTTTTCTGATGTTACTGACTTGATGCAGGAGGGCAGAGGAGCGTGGAGTTAGAGCTGGACTCTCTCACTGACATGACCCTCTGCTTCCCTCTGCTGCTCCTTCACAGTAGCTCAGCTCCGTCTGAGAGCACACAGCAATAGAATGCACTCTAAAAACTGTACATAGGAAGAGCTAAATGTAAATGAGTTCTAAAGAGTATTCTTTTCTATTTAGATAATGCCGTATTTATGTGTTTTGTATGTTCGATTTGTCTGTTAAGTCAGTGAAAATGATATTATAATAAAATATTTACCGACCGTATTTCGACTGAAGTAGTGTTGGTTATTCTACTGTCTATGATTGATACATTTGATTTAAAATAGCCGAATAGCTGGACCCTTATGGCCAAGGTGAGTGCAGAATGTTTTTGTTTTTTTACATGTGCATGATGTCCTTATAGTGTAAGATGTCCAATGGATGACGAAAATACCAGAATATACTGTGTTATTATGTACAAACAAACAAGTATTGCCTGAATACACTTTTGAAGTTAATACAATCAATCAGTCAAATGTATTTATAGAGTCCTTTTTACAACACCAGTTGTCACAAAGTGCTTATACAGAAACCCAGCCTAAAACCCCAAACAGCAAGCAATGCAGATGTAGAAGCATGGTGGCTAGGAAAAACTCCCTAGAAAGGCAGGAACCTAGGAAGAAACCTAGAGAGGAACCAGGCTCTAAGGGGTGGCCAGTCCTCTTCTGGCTGTGCCGGGTGGAGATTATAAGAGTTGCCATTAAGGCCAGATCATTCTTCAAGATGTTCAAACGTTCATAGAAGACCAGCAGGGTCAAATAATAATCACACTTGTTGTTAAGGGCGCATAAGGTCAGCACCCCGGGAGTTAATGTCAGTTGATAGAACGAGCAGTATGGCTGGTGGCATTGTCATGCTGGAGGGTCATGCCAGGATGAGCCTGCAGGAAGGGTACCACATGAGGGAGGAGGATGTCTTCCCTGTAACGCACAGAGTTGAGATTGCCTGCAATGACAACAAGCTCAGTCCGATGATGCTGTGACACACCGGCCCAGACCATGACGGACCCTCCACCTCCAAATCGATCCCGCTCCAGAGTACAGGCCTCGGTGTAACGCTTGTCCTTCGACAATAGACGCAAATCCGACCATCACCCCTGATGAGACAAAACCGCGACTCGTCAGTGAAGAGCACTTTTTGCCAGTCCTGTCTGGTTCAGCGACAGTGGGTTTGTGCCCATAGGCGACATTGTTGCCGGTGACAGGCCTTACAACAGGCCTACAAGACCTCAGTCCAGCCTCTCTCAGCCTATTGCGGACAGTCTGAGCACTGATGGAGGGATTGTGCGTTCCTGGTGTAACTCGGGCAGTTGTTGTTGCCATCCTGTAGCTGTCCCGCAAGTGTGATGTTCGGATGTACCGATCCTGTGTAGGTGTTGTTACACGTGGTCTGCCACTGCGAGGACAATCAGCTGTCCGTCCTGTCTCCCTGTAGTGCTGTCTTAGGCGCCTCACAGTACAAACATTGCAATTTATTGCCCTGGCCACATCTGCAGTCCTCATGCCTCCTTGCAGCATGCCTAAGGAACGTTCACACAGATGAGCAGGGACCCTGTTTATCTTTCTTTTGGTGTTTTTCAGAGTCAGTAGAAAGGCCTCTTTAGTGTCCTAAGTTTTCATGACTGTGACCTTAATTGCCTACCGTCTGTAAGCTGTTATTGTCTTAACGACCGTTCCACAGGTGCATGTTCATTAATTGTTTATGGTTCACTGAACAAGCATGGGAAACAGTGTTGAAATCCTTTACAATGAAGATCTGTGAAGTTATTTGGATTTTTACGAATTGTCTTTGAAAGACAGGGTCCTGAAAAAGGGCCGTTTCTTTTTTTTTTGCTGAGTTTATGTGTCCAGTTTTCTGTGGTTTAGGAGAACATTCCATCAATGTCCCAGAAAACATACACAGAAAATGGTTGCCATGTTCTCAGAACATAATATATGAATGTTCTAGACCCGTTTCATTGGAACATTGAAAGAACATTTGTATCCAAAGAAAAATCTATTACACATTAAGTTACCAAGCCATTCAAGGCCCTGATTGATGAACCACTGATCCATTCCTTGGTCTTTGTCTGTTGGCAAGGTTAGGGGATACACACACACAGTGCTTTTTAGCATCAAGTGTTTTAAATTGACATACATGATTACATTGGGTGTGTTCAGTTACACATGAATTAGTATTCAGCATGTCCTCATCTGGGATTTGAACTCACAACCTCTTGATTCACAGTACTCTGATCTTCCTGCGACGCCACCACGTCTGTGTCGACTAGTTGTTATTCTGACTATCCTCTCATCATTGATTAATTTGATTGACATTTCTTCATAGTTGTCTTATGTTGATGGGGGCATATTAACCTGTTTTAATGATACTCATGAATCACTATGATCAATAAACGTTTTTCTTAAGTGCACTTTTAACAGAGCTTAGATTTACACTTCGTAGAGGGGCCTGAAGCATCACGGCTTTGGGGAAAAACACTGGGAAGAGAGGACGCACAATCAGGGGTGGACCAGACCAGACAGGAAACTGGGGAGAGAGAAGAGAAGAATAAATAGTTGACTAAATACAACACATTTTGGAAATGGGATTGAGAGAAAAAAGCCAAGATCACCATTCTCTTCAAAGTGCTTGTTCTGGTCCAGTGCTAAGTGGCATCGCCTCATGGACAACCTGTCAACACAAACATCATCATACATAATCCATATGCTATAAACACAAACATCATCATACATAATTAATATACTGTCAACACAAACATCATACTGTCAACCTGTATACTGTCAACCTGTCACACATTATCTATGCTAAAGGAACAGAGATCAACACTTAGGTAGTGACACAGAAAGGATCCTTCCCAGAACCAGGACAAGGCTGAAGGTGGGCTCCTGTTGAAGGTGGGCTCCTGAGTGGTGCAGTGTTCTAAGGCACTGTGTCTCAGTACTAGAGGGGTAACTACAGAAACTCTGGTTCAAAGCCAGGCAGTTTCACAAATTGCTGTGATTGGGAGTCCCATAGAGTGGTGCACAACTGTCTGGTGTAGGCTGTCATTGGAAGTTTGTTCATAACTGACTTGCCAAGTGAAATAAAAAAGCATCTAGAGGCTTTCCACTAGATGTTGGAACATTACTGCAGGGCTTCAATTCAGCCAGAAGAGCATTAGTGAGGTCAGGCAAGGATGTTGGGTGATTAGGCCTGGCTTGCAGTCAGTGTTCCAATTCATCCCAAAAGTGTTAGATGGGGTTGGCAAATGGGTTCTGGAATGAAACAGTCCAAAACTGAGAGAATTAAGCCCTTCATTCTATGACTCATGATATTTTTATAGCTCCACAAAGCATAAACAATTTTACTGAATTACAGTTCATAAAAGTTTCCTTAGGCTAATCCTAATCTATGGATTTCACATGACTGTGCAAATCAAATCAAAATTTGATTGTCACATACACGTGTTTAGCAGATGTTATTGCGGGTGTAGCAAAAGGCTTGTGTTTCTAGCTCCAACAGTGCAGTAATATCTAATAAGTAATATCTAACAATTTCACAACAATACACACAATACACACAAATCTAAAGTCTAAAGGGGCGCAGCCATTGGATGAGCCAATCAGAATGGGTTTTTCCCCACAAAAGGGCTTTATTACAGACAGAAATAGTTCTTAGTTTTATCAACTGTCCGGGTGCTGGTCTCAGACGATCCCACAGGTGAAGAAGTTGGATGTGGAGGTCCTGGGCTGGCGTGGTTACACAAGGTCTGCGGTTGTGAGGCTGGTTGGATGTACTGCCAAATTATCTAAAACGATGTTGGAGGCAGTTTATGGTAGAGAAATAAACAATAAATTCTCTGCCAACAGCTCTGGTGGACATTCCTGCAGTCAGCATGCCAGTTGCACGCTCCCTCAAAACTTGAGACATCAGTGGCATTGTGTTGTGAGACAAAACTGCACATTTTAGAGTGTCTATTATCCCCAGAAAAAGGTGGACCTGTGTAATGATCATGTTGTTTGATCAGCTTCTTGATATGCCACACCTGTCAGGAAGATGGATTATCTTGGCAAATGACAAATTGCTCACTGACAGGGATGTAAACAAATTTGTGCACACAATTTGAGAGAAATAAGCATTTTGTGCTTATGGAACATTTCTGAAATATTTTTTTTCAGCTCATGAAACTTTGTACCAACACTTTACATGATGAGTTTATAGTTTTGTTCAGTATAGATAAGCTTTTGGCATGAGTACATCCAGTGGAGGAAAAAGTGCTCAAAGATACCTTAATAGAAAATGACTCAAGTGAAAATCACCCAGTAAAATACTACTTGAGTAAAAGTTAAAAAAGTATATTGTTTTATATATACTTAAGTATCAAAAGTAAATGTAACTGATAAAATATACTTACGTATCAAAAGTAAGCGTATAGGCCTAAGACACTGCATCTTAGTGCTAGAGGCATCACACAGACCTGGGTTCATTTCCGGACTGTGTCACAACCGGCCATGATTGGGAGTCCCATAGGGCAGCGCACAATTGGTCCGTTAGGGGAGGGTTATACTTGGCTCATCACGGTCTAGTGACTCCTTGTGGTGGGGCAGGCGCCTGCAGGCTGACCTCGGTTGTCAGTTGAACGGTGTTTCCTGTGACACATTGGTACAGCTGGCTTCTGGGTTAAGCCGGCGGGTGTTAAGAAGCGTGGTTTGGCGGGTCATGTTTCGGAGGACGCATGACTCGACCTTCGCCTCCCAAGCCTGTTGGGAAGTTGCAGCGATGAGTTGGGGAGAAAAAGGGTGTACAATCCAACAAATAATAGATGAAGTATAAATCATCGGCCATAGCCAGTGAGTGAGCTGCACCTCATTGGGTGAGTCACTGGAACTAGAAAGCTTTTTCAGGACTAGAATGTCCTCCTTATATTGTACAATATGTATGCTCCACTCACCTAGGCCTACACTATTGATGGATTCAAGACAAGGTCATTTTTATTGACCTAAGATTCTCTGTTTGTCAGTTTCAAAGTAGCCTGTCATTTCGATCATTTGTGTGGTATTAAAAAATATTCTGTCTCCAGTCATCTAAAATGGTGTAGAATTGCATAAAATGCGTTTATAAAAGGACACATTTTTTGGGGGAACCTAGGCAAATATTTTTCTGCAAGCGTCTCTACTCTACTGCTCTATGCCAGTATGTATGTCACGCCCTGACCATAGAGAGCCTTTCTATTTCTCTATTTGGTCAGGTCAGGGTGTGATTTGGGTGGGCAATCTAGTTTTCTTATTTCTTTGTTTGTCCGGGTATGGTCCCCAATCAGAGGCTGCTGTCTATCGTTGTCTCTGATTGTGGGATCTTGTTTTTGTGCAGCTGCCTGTGAGCAGCCCAGAACGTCAAGTTTTGTTTTCCTTCTGTATTGTTTTTTGGTTTCACTTCGATTAAAGGATGTGGAATTCCATGCACGCTGCGCCTTGGTTTATTTATGATAGGGAGTTTGAAGACAGCGATCGTGACAATGTAAAAGCGATGATAATGCATGCAATGCTTTATAATAAAGGTGATTTTTTTTAAATGCATTTCGGTACCTCCAGGTCACCCCCCTCTCGGGCTCACTTTTTGTTCTGCTACCTCCCAGTCTACAAATTAAGCACTGAATCTGTTACCTCCACTGTACCACCACTAAGTAGGTCAAATGATGTCACATAAGGTCACATTGGTATTAGTGATGGAGTGCTTCGAGACTCACACATGGACTTTGTTTGTTATTAAGGATTTGGAGGGATTGTGTGCAATGTGAGTTCTTTTAGAGTTCTTATGCAGTTCATACCAGACTGTGGAGGGCCAGTAAAACTTTATTTCAGGGCACCATTAAAATACATTAATTAATCTCTGCTGACGCCATTGTGATCTGCCTGATTATCTGTCTCTCTCTCTTTTTCTCTGTCTCTTTTTTCTGATGCGATGCTATTCTGCCTGGTTTCCTTCTGTCCGCCCCAGGGTGTGAGGAGTGGATATGACTAACAGAGACAAAACCATGGCTTTATTACCCCCTCCTCATGTTTAATGAAGAACGACGTCATCATACAGTCATAGTCATAGAGTCCAGTCATGTAGTCCAGACAGATGCCTGGACAGTAAGTGACAGACCACTGCTGACCAACCACAACAAATGTCAACCCATCAACAGGACTGGCAACCAATCGGACAGACCCTGAAGCAGAGTAAGAGCTGGATGTAGTTTTAACTTGGATTTCCAGTTTACATTTGCTTATGATTTGGGTATCTCCAGCTGACTTTTTCCTCTTGCTGTTGCTTTCTCTTACATTGGTGGGGGTTGTTTTCCTTGTCCTGGTATATGTGGACCATAAGGCTGGCCGGGCCCCCATCTGTGCCCATAGACAGGCAGGGTACCATGCACTGTCCCTGGCAGGCCTTTTCGACAGGGTATTCAGCAGTCTGCCAGAATGCATGGTTTCTCCAGTGATCTACACTCAGAGTTCGTGAGTCGCTCCTCTATTTTAGTCTCCTCTGCCCTCCTTTCTCTTGCTCGTTCTTTCTTTCTCTCACTCTCCTCTCTCAACTTTGAGATTACATCATTACTTATTATCTACTTATTATCCCCTGTTCCTCATTTTTATCATCCTTTTCTCTTATTTTACATCTCTTCCAAAGGAGCAATATTTCCTCCCCATGAAAAACCACATTAGAAAACGGAAATGCCACAGCTTTCACAAACTTACACCAGATGACAAGGAGAATGCACAGAGACTAGCAGTGTGTCACGCCCTGACCTGAGAGAGAGGGTTTGTTTCTCTATGTGGTTAGGTCAGGGTGTGGGGTGGGCATTCTATATGTTGTATTTCTTTGTGTTGGGCCGAGTATGGTTCCTAACCAGAGGCAGTCTATCGTTGTCTCTGATTAGGAACCATACTTAGGCAGCCTGTTTTTCCTTTGGGTTTTGTGGGTAGTTGTTTTCCATTTAGTTGTAAGTACCTGACGAAACTGTCTGCTGTCATTTTTTGTTTAATTTGTAGTGTTCATTCTTTCGCATTAAACTACAAGATTAACATATTCCACGCTGCACCTTGGTCTACTCAGTTTGACGCCTGTGACACAGTGAGCCTAGCACTTTATAGTCCTATCTAAATGTTATTGTGTCTGCATGTGTTTAAACTCTCTCTGCATGTCTCTTCTGCATGTTCATATCTGCACCCTTCTGTATCATGTTAATAAAGTGACTATTTAAAAATATATATATTTCACCTTTATTTAACCAGTTAGGCCAGTTGAGAACAAGTTATCATTTACAATTGCGACCTGGCCAAGATAAAGCAAAGCAGTGCGACACAAAGAACAACACAGAGTTACACATGGAATAAACAAACGTACAGTCAATAACACAATAGAAAAAATCTATACGTATACAGTGTGTGCAAATGAGGTAAGATTAGGGAGGTAGGGCCGAAGTGGCGAAGTAATTACAATTCATAGGATGTTTTTGTGCTGGTCAAGGGCAGTCAGGTCTGGAGTGAACCAAGGGCTATATCTGTTCCTGGTTCTACATTTTTTGAATGGTGCATGCTTATTTAAGATGGTGAGGAAAGCACTTTTAAAGAATAACCAGGTATCCTCTACTGACAAAATGAGGTCAATATCCTTCCAGGATACCCGGGCCAGGTTGATTAGAAAGGCCTGCTCGCTGAAGTGTTTTAGGGAGCGTTTGACAGAGATGAGGGGTGGTCGTTTGACCGCAGACCCATTACGGACGCAGGCAATGAGGCAGTGATCGCTGAGATCCTGGTTGAAGACAGCAGAGGTTTATTTAGAGGGCAGGTTGGTCAGGATGATATCTATGAGGGTACCCATGTTTACAGATTTGGGGTTGTACCTGGTAGGTTCATTGATATAATTGATATAATGGCAACAAAGGGGATGGCTGCCGTTTTACGGGCTCCTAACCAACTGTGCCATTTTTATTTTTGCATTGTTTGTAACTTATTTTGCACATAAAGTTGCTGCTACCGTCATTTTTGACTGAAAAGAGCTTCTTGACATCAGAACAACGATTACTCACCTCGAACTGGACAAATATTTTTTCTTTAATGAGTCCAACGTGAAGGATATACTGCTTCCCGGAGACCAGGCCCAAATTCCTGTCATTCGTGTGAAGAAAAGACAGAGATACAGGGGATGAAGGTCGGGGTGCCTTCT
Source organism: Salmo trutta (assembly GCF_901001165.1). Lineage (NCBI taxonomy): Eukaryota > Metazoa > Chordata > Actinopteri > Salmoniformes > Salmonidae > Salmo > Salmo trutta. The sequence goes on along the minus strand of NC_042963.1, from coordinate 12,372,293 downwards.
GAAGATTTGTAGGCGAGTGAGTAAATTGCCATTACCATCAGTTCTATTGGCCAACATGCAATGACTGGAAAACAAACTGGATGATCTACGGTCGAGACTATCCTACCAACGGGACATTAAAAACAGTAATATCTTATGTTTTGTCACCAAAGCCCCATACACTACCCACCACTGCGACCTGTACGCCCTCATTGGTTGGCCCTCGCTTCATACTCGTCGCAAAACCCTACAGGTTATCTACAAGTCTTTGCTAGGTAAAGCCCCGCCTTATCTCAGCTCACTGGTCACCATAGCTGCACCCACTCGTAGCACGTGCTCCAGCAGGTATATCTCACTGGTCACCCCCAAAGCCAATTTCTCCTTTGGTTGCCTTTCCTTCCAATTCTCTGCTGCCAATGACTGGAACGAACTGCAAAAATCACTGAAGCTGGAGACTCATATCTCACTCACTAGCTTTAAGCACCAGCTGTCAGAGCAGCTCATCGATCACTGCACCTGTACATAGCCCATCTGTAAACAGCCCATCTATCTACCTCATCCCAATACTGTATTTATTTTATTTATCTTGCTCCTTTGCACCCCAGTATCTCTGCTTGCACATTCATCTTCTGCACATCTACCATTCCAGTGTTTAATTGCTATATTGTAATTACTTCGCCACCACGGCCTATTTATTCCCTTATCTTACCTCATTTGCACTCACTGTATATATACTTTTTTTTTTTTCTACTGTATTATTGACTGTATGTTTGTTTATTCCATGTGTAACTCTGTGTTGTTGTATGTGTCGAATTGCTATGCTTTATCTTGGCCAGGTCGCAGTTGCAAATGAGAACTTGTTCTCAACTAGACTACCTGGTTAAATAAAGGTGAAATAAATAAAAAATGTTTCACCGAGTCATGGCTGAATGACAACACAGATAATATAGAGCTGGCTGGGTTTTCCGTGTATCGGCAAGAAAGAGCAGCTACATCTGATAAGACGACAACTGGTGCGCAATGTTTAATATTAAAGAATTCTCAAGGTATTGCTCGCCTGAAGTAGAGTACCTCATGATAAGCTGTAGACCATACTATCTACCAAGAGAGTTCTCATCTATGTTATTCGTAGCCGTCTATTTACCCCCACAAACCGATGCTGGCACTTAGACCGCACTCAGCGAGCTGTATAGCACCCACTCGTAGCAAACAAGAAAATGCTCATCCAGAAGCGGCGTTCCTAGTGGCAGACGAATTTAATGCAGGCAAACTTAAATCCGTTTTGCCTATTTTCTACCAGCATGTCATATGTGCAACCAGAGGAAAAAACACTCTAGACCACCTTTACTTCACACACAGGCATGCATACAAAGCTCTCCCTCACCCTCCATTTGGTAAATCTGACCATAATTATATCCTCCTGATTCCTGCTTACAAGCAAAAACTAAAGCAGGAAGTACCAGTGACTCGTCAATACGGAAGTGGTCAGATGACACGGATGCTACGCTACGGGACTGTTTTGCTAGCACAGACTGGAATATGTTCCGTGATTCATCCAATGGTATTGAGGAGTATACCACCTCAGTCACCCACTTCATCAATAAGTGCATTGATGACGTCATCCCCACAGTGACCGTACGTACATAATCCAACCGGAAGCCATGGATTATAGGCAACATCCGCACTGAGCTAAAGGCTAGAGCTGCTGCTTTCAAGGAACGGGACACTAATCCGGATGCTTATAAGAAATCGCGCTATGCCCTCAGATGAACCATCAAACAGGCAAAGTGTCAATACAGGACTAAGATTGAATGTAAAGTACTTAACCTCTCTGGCGCATGTGGGACGAACTCGTCCCACCTACGTAACAGCCACTGAAATCCAGTGGCGCGATTTTTGAATCGTTAGAAATACTATTACTTCAATTTCTCAAACATATGACTATTTTACAGCTATTTAAAGACAAGAATCTCGTTAATCTAACCCCACTGTCCGATTTCAAAAAGGCTTTACAACGAAAGCAAAACATTAGATTATGTCAGCAGAGTGCCCAGCCAGAAATAATCAGACACCCATTTTTCAAGCTAGCATATCATGTCACATAAACCCAAACCACAGCTAAATGCAGCACTAACCTTTTATGATCTTCATCAGATGACACACCTAGGACATTGTGTTATACAATACATGCATGTCTGTTCAATCAAGTTCATATTTATATCAAAAAACAGCTTTTTACATTAGCATGTGACGTTCAGAAAAAGCATAACCCCCGCAAACTTCCGGGGAATTTACTAACAGTTTGCTAAATTACTCACGATAAACGTTCACAAAAAGCATAACAATTATTTTAAGAATTATAGATACATTACTCCTCTATGCACTCGATATGTCCGATTTTAAAATAGCTTTTCGGATGAAGCACATTTTGCAATAATCTAAGTACATAGCCCGGCATCACAGGGCTAGCTATTTAGATACCCACCCAGGTCAGCCTCCACCAAAATCACATTTCCTATAAGAAAAATGTTCTTACCTTGCTTGTTCTTCGTCAGAATACACTGCCAGGACTTCTACTTCAATAACAAATGTTGGTTTGGTCCCAAATAATCCATCGTTATATCCAAACAGCGACGTTTTGTTCGTGAGTTCTAGACACTATCAGAATGCTTCATCACGGTGTTGCGCATGGCGCATTGGCGTGACAAAAATGTCTAAATATTCCATTACCGTACTTCGAAGCATGTCAACCGCTGTTTAAAACCAATTTTTATGCCATTTATCTCGTAGATAAGTGATAATATTCCGACCGGGAATATGCATTGAGCCTAAACAGCCGAATTAAATTTCTCCTCAGGAGCGAATCGTGCACGCGCCTCATTCAAAGGTCCTCTGAGCCGCCACTTACCAAAGCCGATAATGTGTTTCAGCCTGAGGCTCCCTCGTCAACCTTCAGTTATTTCCCGGGTTCTGAGAGCCTATCGGAGCCCTGGGAATTGTCACGTTACAGCTAAGATCCTTACTTTTCAATAAACAGATGCAAGACGCACGACTCCTTGTCAGACAGGGTACTTCCTGCTTGAAACCTTGTCAGGTTTTTGCCTGCCATAGGAGTTCTGTTATACTCACAGACACCATTCAAACAGTTTTAGAAAATTCAGAGTGTTTTCTATCCAAACCTGAACAATAATATGCATATTCTAGCTTCTGAGTTGGTGTAGGAGGCAGTTAAAAATGGGCACATATTTTTTCCAAAATTCTCAATACTGCCCCCTATAGTAAAAATACTATATAGTACTTCTTAAGTCATTTTTTGGAGTATCTGTACTTTACTTTTGTGATAGAAAAATTACATATTTACCTGGTTGGTTTGATATTAATAGTTAGCAATTAATACTTAACAAATAGGACATTTCTGTTCTGTTTAATTCTGTGTTTCTGTAAAGAGATGGTTTCCACTCTAGCTTCCTGCAGTTAGCCTGCTAGAGATAGCTTGAGCTGACAATGACTTAATAAAAACCTAAAAGCTGGCATTCCATAGACAAGATGTGGTGTGTGTGACCCGATATAGAGATAGCCTGGAAGAGTTTAGAAGAATGCCTCATTGTCTCATCTTCCTGGCATCTGGGAAACTAAGCCGAGTTGGGGGTTAAACACCATCCTGTGTAGATATCCAAGGTGGCTTATGGGAGTTGGAACCAGTCTGACTTAGCATTTTTAAGTCTTATATAAGGTCTCTGTTTTATCATTATCAGTTAGTCAAGACTGTTGGGTCGACGGTTTCATTATTGCAATAATTAATCGATAAAATAAAGATGATTGTTTGAAGACATGACAAAGTCTCTCTCACTTGAAAATAATATTCCACCACACTTTACTATTTATATTTATAAATGATGTACTTTTTATTCCATACATTTTACCTGACACCAAAAAGTACTCGTAAGGGCAAGTAACAACACATCTACCACACTGATCCTCAACACCGGGGCCCCTCAGGGGTGTGTGCTTAGTCCCCTCCTGTACTCCCTGTTCACCTACTACTGTGTGGCCAAGCAACACTCCAACACCGTCATTAAGTTTGCTGACGACACAACAGTGGTAGGCTTAATCACCGACAACGATGAGACAGCCTATATGGAGGTCAGAGACCTGGCAGTGTAGTTCCACAACAACAACCTCTCCCTCAATGTGAGCAAGACAAATGAGTTGATTGTGGATTACAGGAAATGGAGGGCCGAACAGGCCCCCATTAACATCAACGGGGCTGTAGTGAAGCGGGTTGAGAGTTTCAAGTTCCTTGGTGTCCAGATCACCAACAAACTATCATGATCCAAACACACCAAGAGAGTCATGAAGAGGGCATGACAGCACATTTTCCCCCTCAGGAGACTCAAAATATTTGGCATGGGTCCCCAGATCCTCAAAAAGTTCTACAGCTGCACCATCGAGAGCATCCTGAGAGGTTGCATCACCGCCTGGTATGGCTTGGCATCCGACCGTAAGGTGCTACAGAGGGTAGTGTGTACGGTCCAGTACATCACTGGAGCCAACCTTCCTGCCATCCAGAACCTATATACTAGGCAGTGCCAGAGGAAGACTCAAAAATCCAAGTCAAAGACTGGTCTCTCTCTGCTACCGCACGGCATGCAGTACCGGAGTGCCAAGTCTAGGTCCAAAAGGCTGCTTAACAGCTTCTATCCCCTAGCCATAAGACTGCTGAACAATTAATCAAATGGCCACTCGGACTATTTACATTGATGCTCGCTATTTATTACCTATGCACTGTCACTTTACCCCTACCTACATGTACAAATTACCTCGACTAACCTGTACCCCCGCACATTGACTTGGTACGGGTACCTTCTGTATATAGCCTCATTATTGTTATGCAATCTTATTGAGTAACTTTTTTGTATTTTTTTTACTTTAGTTTATTTAGCAAATATTTTCAACTGCGTTGTTGATTAAAGGCTTGTAAGTAATCATTTCCCGGTAACGTCTACACCTGTTGTGTTCACCGCATGTGATAAATAAAATTTGATTTGATTTGATTTGACTAGTGGCAGTCTCTTGTCTGCCTGCTCTGTATAGTACTGTAGAGTAAAGTTGAGCATAATTGATTCCACTGGTATAAGTGACTAAAATTGACTCACCTGGACAGATGAAAGTGTAATAACTATCAATAAAAGTTATTGTCTGTATCTGATTTGGACCCACCCCTCCCCCTTCCTGCCAGAGAGAGGAGCTGACAGAGGTCATCCTGAAGCTGCTGGGGCTTGGGGAGAACCCCTGTCCCAGCTCCACCACAGCATGGGTCAGGGCCAAGCTCAGGCTCAGCACCAGGACCAGGAGTTTAACCACTACAGCTCCAACAAGTCTCTTGAGATGAGCGACATGCTGCAGTAGTTACAGAACGGAGTGGAGAGAGTGGCTGAGAAGGTAAGAGGCCGACACTGTGTGTGTGTGTGTGTGTGTGTGTGTGTGTGTGTGTGTGTGTGTGTGTGTGTGTGTGTGTGTGTGTGTGTGTGTGTGTGTGTGTGTGTGTGCGAAAGAGTGTGACTACTATGTGCATACAGTACTTCCATCTCTGCAGCCTGTTGTCTAGAGTGATTTGTATCCTACGGACACGGTCTCTGTATGTTTATCTGCCTCAGATGCAGTTGCTGGGAATGATCAGTCACTCTCTGAGGCCCTGGCTCTTCCCCCCCTCCTCCTCCCCCTCCACCTCGGAGATTGACCCCATGGACCACCAGTACCTCCTCTACTGCTTCAGACTCCAACAAGGTCCAGAGCTACCTCCGCATCCTGAAGTATACCATCCTCCCTGAGCAGGGCTGTTGAGGTGTGTCCAGCTGTCCAAACCACAATCTAACATCCGCTCTGGTTGCACAGGTCCAGCATATCATCTAACATCCGCTCTGGTTGCACAGGTCCAGCATATCATCTAACATTCACTCTGGTTGCACAGGTCCAGCATATCATCTAACATTCACTCTGGTTGCACAGGTCCAGCATATCATCTAACATCCGCTCTGGTTGCACAGGTCCAGCATATCATCTAACATCCGCTCTGGTTGCACAGGTCCAGCATATCATCTAACATTCGCTCTGGTTGCACAGGTCCAGCATATCATCTAACATCCGCTCTGGTTGCACAGGTCCAGCATATCATCTAACATCCGCTCTGGTTGCACAGGTCCAGCATATCATCTAACATCCGCTCTGGTTGCACAGGTCCAGCATATCATCTAACATCCGCTCTGGTTGCACAGGTCCAGCATATCATCTAACATCCGCTCTGGTTGCACAGGTCCAGCATATCATCTAACATCCGCTCTGGTTGCACAGGTCCAGCATATCATCTAACATCCGCTCTGGTTGCACAGGTCCAGCATATCATCTAACATCCGCTCTGGTTGCACAGGTCCAGCATATCATCTAACATCCGCTCTGGTTGCACAGGTCCAGCATATCATCTAACATCCGCTCTGGTTGCACAGGTCCAGCATATCATCTAACATCCGCTCTGGTTGCACAGGTCCAGCATATCATCTAACATCCGCTCTGGTTGCACAGGTCCAGCATATCATCTAACATTCACTCTGGTTGCACAGGTCCAGCATATCATCTAACATCCGCTCTGGTTGCACAGGTCCAGCATATCATCTAACATCCGCTCTGGTTGCACAGGTCCAGCATATCATCTAACATCCGCTCAGGTTGCACAGGTCCAGCATATCATCTAACATCCGCTCTGGTTGTACAGGTCCAGCATATCATCTAACATCCGCTCTGGTTGCACAGGTCCAGCATATCATCTAACATCCGCTCTGGTTGCACAGGTCCAGCATATCATCTGACATTCGCTATGGTTGATTTGCATACTGTTACACTGTTACATTTATTGGGCATTTTATATTTGTAATATCTGTCATTTATTTGATATTTTCCCTGAGGTCCTTGGTTAAAAGCACTATCTTTAGTGATGAACTGTATTTTTGTAAATATTAAAGACTAACTTATTAAGTTTGTCTTGTATTACTATGGGGTGCTCAGCGCCTTGAATATTACCATGGAATGAAGAAATCAGCATTTAATGAATCATTTTATTTACAGATTTTGTTTCAGTTAGGAGTAAAACAAACATTCTGAATACAATATTACGTGTTAAAGCATTTACGCATGGTTGTGTGTTGCTGACTAACCTTCAATGTGTGTTAATATACAATGTATGGTCTAATGAAGGTTTTGTTTTTGAGATTTGTATTGATCATTCAAAAACACTTTCCAAAAACACATTCAAAAACACTTTCAGTCAGTCTACAAAATGTTGCTACACAATAGCAACCCACACAATATTAAAATGACAAGTATTTTATTGTTATGGAGTGTTAGTCGTTTTATCCAATGCTCAGACAGTCCCTTTCCAATCATGCCTCACAACACTGACCCTCATCTTCCCACTGGGCACAGACGTCATTTCAACTTCTAGATTTGGTTTACATTTGGTTGAGTTGTCAACTAACATGAATTCAATGTGAAATCAGCAAAAAATGTTACCATACCGTCGGATTTAGGTAAAATGTTGGATGAAAAAAAGACGAAATTGCCTTATGTTGATGACTTTTTTCCAATCCAATCAGTTTCCACGTTGATTCAACATCATGTATAATTTTTTGTTGAAATGACGTGGAAACAACGTTGATTCAACCAGTTTTTGCCCAGTGGTTTCTCTCAGTCTTTAATCCTCTCATGGGTCAGAGGTCATAGTGTGTCTGTGCAGACTCAGTGGCTGTATCAAAGTCACACGTTTCTTGCATGGCTCTTTCTCTATGGTAACTCCTGTTTCCCTGTCCCACTGCTGTGATGATGATCTGTCTAATGCCGTGCCCGTGCTCTCTGGTGCCTCCTCTTCCTGTTTGCAGCCCCGGGACATGAGCTCCTCCATGGGGGAGCGGCCGCTGTGGGCCTCCTTCTCCTTACAGTTCCTCCACTTCATCCTCCGGTTCTGGAACCAGATCTTCACCTACAGTAGACACACAGGTCAGTGAGAGGTTCAGACTGAGGTGCCATTCGTTTTGTTTAGTCAAATCTAAGTCTATGATACAGCAGAGAGCATGACCTATTTGATCTACTTACAATTATCACAATAGTGAAAGCCGTACTGTAATAGCATTTTAAGATGAGGAACACTTACAATAGAAGTGACTCTAGATATTTACTAAATCTAGGCTGGAGCACCCAAATAATATGTGTTTGCACGCAATGAAGAGGTGAGATGAGAAGGCCTATAATGTAGCACGGGATGTAAAATGAAGGTGTTATGAGCACCGACCTAGACAGGAGATATGTGGTATCCTACCTGAGACTCCTTCAGGCTGAGATCTGCTGCCAGCTTGTTCCTGTCTGTCTTGCTGATGTACTTCTGTCTCTTGAACGTTTTCTCCAGCTCCTTCCTCTGTTCCTCAGAGAACACCGCCCTCCTCAGGATCCCTCGCCGGGATTTGGGGCTCGTATCCGGGGACCACATGGGAATGTTGGCTCCCTCTGGAAGGTCAGAGGTCAGAATCATTCATATTCATGTTTTTATTCCATCTAATAATAACCTGAAAGGGAAATGTCATTGGGTTATGGATGAGTTAACTCATTTGCATTGACGTATATTCTCTGTTGCATGAAGGCAATGGCACATTGCACTACTAGAGACAAGTACCAATTATTGAATATGGAAATGTGTCTAACTTAAATAAGGTCAATAATAAGCATGCATTTGAATAAGAAAATAAATGTATTATATTTCCATATCAAGCGGACCGAAATAGAAAATCATCCAAATAATAAATGGGGAAAGGATCTGCAGCATTATTCTGGTTTATCATGTCCAGTCCAGTCCAAAGCACTGAATATATCCTCATACTGATGATAAAAGGCAGACTCACTCATCCACTAAATGGCTCACTTCCTGACTCACTATCTACATGGGTTGTGCCCATCTACTGTAGCCAATCTTATACACGCTTACTCTCCACTTGCGTCAATCTGTCTAATTTAACAAAATGGGGGTGACTAAAGAGAGAATGGAGACCCGTTTTCACCGGGGAGAAAGGGATTTGGTGAACTCTGAGGAGCAATCCCACGCTGCCTCACTCACAGGTGCACGCACAACAAAAGTCAAGTGGAACAATTTACCAAATACCATTGAGCAATGCCTTTTTAATCTGTACGACAAATCTGCACACAGACCACCTCGGGGGAGCGAGTAACCGGTTTAGACATGCTCCTCAGGCCTCCATTGGGCCTCAATGGCTTCCACTTAAACGGACGATTAACAGGTCACTCCCGGGGGCTACGTGTGTGTCTGCCCCCTTGGTCTGAGCTCACAACCCTGAGGGACCCACCACAAAAGAGACTGTTCGTTGAAAGGCCACTACTCTTGCTGGCTCAGCGCTCCTCACTAAATCTTTTCTCTTGCAGGTATGGGCCCGGTTCTATGGGAAGATGAGCTCGAATAAGTCTATAAAAGTCACTTTCATTGAGTTCTTTATGTTCCATTAAGGGAACTTTAAATGGGCAGGAATGAGAGTGAGGTGACAGGAGAAAGGAGGGAGTCGGGGAATCTGGGTTCTTTGGCCACACAAAGGGTTAGTGGGCTGTTCCCGGGCACAGCCCCCTTTCTGCAGAGGAACGGCTGTGTTTACTGCGTTTTTTGTGCTTCGCAGAATTCATTGCTGTGGGGGAAAATTGCAACGGGGTCGCGTGTGGATGGTGGAGTGAAAGTGCCGATTGGTCACGGCCGGGCATGGCATTGTCCTGTTGCTGGGCACTGTGGGAAAGTGTCAGCCCACTAAGAGGGACCAGGGGGTATTTACTGAGAGATGCTATTTGCTGCCTCACTTGTCAGAAGTCACAGGACTTAGCAACTAGCACCACAACCCTGACAGAAGTTAGGATAAATCGATGTTGTCCACATAATGAGACTTTCCCTATGAAAAGGTTAATACAGACTTCACAACAAATGCAATTACATAACATAATACAGATCCATATTCCAGGGGATATAGATTCTGGTTTGATGTACATTTTTCAGATAATCAGCTACAGGAAATCATCTTAAGAGCCTCATTATAAACACAAACAATCCCCTCCTTTTGGCAGGATCATAAACAGTTTCCTCACACTGGACCAATTATCACAGTTGGATCAACTATCAGCCAAACGTTCCTTTTTGCTGAGGCTGAGCTCAATGCCACTGAGAGACAATAAAAATGTCACAGAGAGACCAATAACAGACTGTTACAGTGGCATCTCACTGATCATTACAGTCCTAATCTGACAGAGACAAAATGTTTATTAGCTCTGCATATTTGAGTGAGTTGGTGTGTGCATCTATATGAGTGCAAATGGGGGGCCTCAACGGCCATAAAAGCCCCCCCAGCACCGCTCCATAACCTCCTCCCCACCCCACCCCCTGGGTCTAAATAGCTGTGAATGGTCATGAATAGCAGTGCAGAGAGTTGAGTGGAGAATTAGCTCCCTGGCATTGCATCAGTAATTAGCCGTAGAGAGTATAGGAAACCCTGCTGCTAATGCTTAGAGAGGAGCTGAGGCATCGCTGATGAAGCATAAAACACTCACCGGAGAAGACAGATGGAGGGCTGGACCCACCACAGCACACTGCTGCCAGCAGATACTGAGGGCCCCGTAGAAACACACTGCTCAACAGGCCTGTAGAGAGGAGGGTGGGATGGAGAGAGTTTCATTAAATTACACTGTAAATGTATAATAAATGCTGGCAGGTGAAAATTCATGAATGAACTGTGGTGGAAGTATATATATTTTTCTGCTAAACCATCCACTCAGTGTAAAAACAATTACATACATCATGTTTTGAGTAGCCAAATGACTTTCGTCCAGAAATGAAATGTATTAAAAATAAATGAATGGCTGTAGTGAAATTAAATGTGGTAGAACATAACAGCACTTGGTTATACAGTATGTCATTAAAGGGGCAATCTGTAGTTTGCTACATCCATTTGTGGACTTATAAATGAATGATACACACTCATTGATTCTTTAAGAATATTATATGTGTCTCATGAGCTTAGTTCAACTGTTGTACCCCATCAGAAAACAAAATATAAGCTTGTTTTAGTCAAATCTTTGTAAACAAAGCACTATATAGCCTCAAAAAATGGTTAAAACTATAATTTGATAGCATGGATGGTTAGTCCTTGCATCCATAGCTCTGTCTAGGAATTTGAGAGTGGTTACATTTCTCCAGACCTATCCCTCAGCTATTTACCAAAACAAGGGCGGGGACATTTCTTTGTTATTGTTTCAACTGTTGATTGCCGATTTAATATTCTGCTTTGACTGTAATTAATACAATGTTTTACATGTGTAGTGCTATGATATGTCTTATTTCTTAGAATAGATCTTAAACATGATCATTCTTCGGTAAACGTTTTGATGAATACAATTTCTAATGTTTTAGAATTATATTTACAAAAAATAAAGCAAATTAAGAAAAAGCCAGTACAATGTATCAAATGTTTATCGGATATTATTTTCAGAAAAATAAATATTATATCTGAACTGAACACAAGAAAGGAAAATAAAGTAAGATATTGTAGTGTTTGCACTTCCTTAAAGTGGCTTTTTAATGATACATCTATATAAAATGTTTTATGTTATTTCTGGAAATAAACTAAACTTGATTGATTCTGAATGATTCAAATCATGTCAAATAACTGGTTTGGTCAAATCGGAAGAACATCTTTTGTCATTAGACAAGATATATTCAAAAAAGTTTGTTACAATGTATACACTAAACAAAATCAAAAACGTGCATTTTCCCTAAGTGTGGTTTCAAATGTGTACAGGCTAGATCTCACAATCAATAATATGATAGAATAGCATACATAATGCTCATCATGATGTTTTGTTTCATATGAGGCTTTTACCTGAGTGTGACCGAGGAGGAAGCTCCCTGTCTTTGACTCGTTTACAGTTCTGACTCTGGCCCTCGTAGACAACATGCTGAGGGCCCCAGGTTCTCCTGTGGTGGCCGGTCAGGGGACCCCTGAAGAACCCACCTGTTGGTCCATCTGAGTTGGGCGAGGATGAGGAAGAGGATGGCCCCGCCGAGCGCAGCAGATTGTCGATGAGGAAGCTCTTCCCTGATCTCCCAAAGCCTGGGTGAGTTGGTGAAACATCCGCCATATTCATGCTCTTCTTCCCGCTCTGCTTCTGCCCTGCGATCATCCCCGTCATGTGACCCTTAGGAAAGCGCCCTCACTCACTTCACAGCACAGCAGTCACAGGGCCAAGTAACACAAGTGACTCCAGTCTGGGCTATAATCCCTCCAAGACTAACCAGGGCCAACTTCATTAAAGTCCCAGGAAAACAAAAGTTCTCTCTAACTCTCTTCTTCTCTGCTCTCCTTCTCTTCTCCAGGGTCTGCAGTTTGCTCCGGGGCTGCCGTGTGATTGGCTAAGAGGCTCTAATGTGATTCTCAATTCAGATAAGACTGGGTCCGTTCTGGAGTGGCAGAAGGTGTGTCCGTCTCCATTCATTATGTCAACTTGCCTATTAAATGATAGACACCCGAGACAATGGACTGATGGCCAAAGTTTAATGTGGACCAAATGTATTTCTCAGTCTTGCAGTAAATAGTTTTCTATTTTCTTCAGCCACCTTCAGAGCACCCATTGTGTCCCATAGAAAGGCATGGAGGGCAATTAAATAGTTGCAGCTTCGTTCACACAATGCATAATAATATTATTTGGTTTGGTTTGATCTAGGTCACCGTTTGTGTTAAGTTTGTTGCACGATGACCAACGAGGAAAAAAAGCTAATTCCCACATAGAATGTGATTCTGCACATTGCTTTCTCATTAATACATTTTTCAAACGTCAACAATTGTATAATTATTCTGATGGTGTAATACTGTCCAAGTGTGACACAGAATTGAAATATCCTTGACATTTAAATGAAACTTTTTTCCCTTGTTTTCTACTCAAATGCCAGACTCATCAGGTCATCCATACTCAACTTCTGACTCTATGAACTCAAACCAATGAATACCTCTTTCAGATTGCCTCTGTAATGGCCTAAGTGCTATTCTCCAGCCACTTCCCTCCTCTCTTCAGTGACTATTTGGACCACTCCACTATGGCATGTCACTCACATATTTGACAGGCCTATAGGTTCCTGCTTGAGATAGAAAGTTACTCTGCCCCCGGTTGCTAGATTCTCCCTGTTTTAAAAAGACTTACCGTCCAGCTTGACAGAAATATGCACAAAGCTGATACAGTACTGTATGTGAAGGATCTACAGCGGTTAACGCCAGGTTCTGATGTGGACGATAGGGAGACACTTTGTAAGAGATCAAAACTATAGACTCCACTCCTACTGTACTGTGGAGCTGAAATATCAACGATCAAATGAAGTGGTTATGTGAGGAGAATAAGACAAGCGGCTGCAGTTTATCACTGTATATAATAATGCAGCGAATTCAGTAGTAGCCGAACTGGGACTCAAACCCAGACCTGTTGTTATACATTCATTGAATTTCAGAGGCACAGTTGAAGCCTACAGACACACAAACACAGTGAGGTTGCGTGTGGAATATATTAGCCAATGGGTGGCTGGCGTCACGTGTAACCGTGTAACCCTGATCTGACTGCTCCTGCTAATGATACCCAGCCTCATAATAGAGGAGCTGGGCAAAAGGAGGCCGACTGAAATGAAACAAAATTGGGGGACAGTAAACAAGCATGTCCGGGCAGGGCGAGGGGGGGGTGCACGGTTCGGGGGACACCTCATGCTGGGCATGGAAATTGCTCCAGACAGCCGGGCCCATTGTCTGGCCACCAGGGAGCCAAAGGTTGCTTGTAATCAAATTTGAGGTTTTATATTCCCCAGACTAGTGGAGAAAGCGACTGTGGTGTCTCGTGTGAGGGGTGTTAGTGGGCTCAGGCTGTGCTATCTACCTCTGTGTGTACCTAATGCGGGTTTACATGCTCCACATGGGCCGCTATTTGAGATACAGCCATAGGCTTTTGTCTGGTGCGGAAGGGAGCCATTTGTTCATGACACAGTGAAGCACAGGCTGAGCCACAGGCAGCAGTGTGAGACGATTAATCTCCACATAAATAGATACTGCAAAAGCCAAGTATTACATTCATAAAGCACACTGCAGCTCTTAGGATAATGGCTGCAAGATGAGTGCTATGTTGTTTGTGTAAGAGAGGTGTCATTTGAGAAGCTGGTGATGTAACGGGTAAGCCTCTTTCAGTTGTTCCGTTCCAGCTCTGTACCAAAGAGGGTTATTTCCTTGATGATTTTGACTACGCTTATAAGCAAACGGATTGTGCATGGCTTGTAATCTTGTAAGATTTGATATTTGGTATGAAAAGCATCGTTAGGATTCACAACTTGTTAACGGGCCAGATTCCAAGGTAGCATTCCAAGGGAGGGAGGTATAATTGAGCCATTGGGAATGCAGTTCTTGAAAATACCCTGAAAGCAAGTTCATGTGAATTTATTTGATGTCCATTCTACTTTCTATTGGAGGGAAAAAGTGGGGTCCCCCATTCAGAGCTCCACAATGGTCCTGTTGAGATCCAGCACTGTGCAGACCAGCTGAGCTCCTTTCTGTCCCTGGCCTCTTAAAAAGATACCGGGCCATTACACACTCAATTGATATTCCACCACTCGAACTTAATATCATGAATGGAGGGCCAGACTCTATGAATCAGAAGACAATGCGCTTAGCTTAGCAGCAAACTGGCACTTTGTGTGGTGTCTGTGGCAGCAGCGAGGAAGTGTCTAATGTGGGGCTCACAATTGTGCTTCTATAGAGTTCTAATGAGCTTCAGCGTTGAGGATGAATGGTCAAGCCCATTCAGAGCCAGCTCTGTGCACACCCACACAATGGAACCCAGATGAGGGGAGGCAGGCAGGCACTGCACTGCAGGAACACTGCCAAGCAAAGCTATGACAGTCTGTAATATATAGCAAGACAACGAGAAAGAGATATATCAAATATATCCCCACGCTGAATACCCAGTGGGCACACAACGTCATTTCAACGTGGATAATTGGGTAATATCTGGTTGAGACGTTGATCAATGACATTACAACCTATATTCACCCACTCAAACAGGTGTTAGAGTTAGATTCATTTGGATAAAAGTTGGACATATGTTCAATATGTTCTCACTATGCTTTCAACCATCTAAAAAGCACAGCCAAATTCCAGTGCAAAAAAACAATGTCTGATTTTTGGTTTAGCCGTCACCCAAATGTCTATCACTGCGCCTTCAACCATTTAAAAGCAACGTTCAAATGGGAATACAATGTCAGATATTTAGCTTATTTATATAACAGATGTGGCTAAGTTGGTAGAGCATGGTGTTTGCAACGCCAGGGTTGTGGGTTCGATTCCCACAGGGGACCAGTACGGAGAAAGTTTTTTATGAAATGTATGCATTCACTACTGTAAGTCGCTCTGGATAAGAGCATCTGCTAAATGACTAAAATGTAAAAATGTAAAATGAATGTGTTATCACCGTACTTCATCTAACAGCAGAACCAAATGACCCGGGTTCCAGTTGAGATTACATTAAAAGTACAAGGTGCAAGCTTTATTTGATTACATAACAAGATATTTATAGTTACAGTAATGTCAAATTAATGATTTATATGTTGATTTCACGTCTCCATCTCAATCAAAAATCGAAGACAAAAATAGGACTAAATCAAATCAAACTTTAAATGTGCTTTAAATAAAGTTTGATGTGATTTAGTCCTATTCTTTAACTTACATTCTTGGTTGAGATGGAGACGTAAATCCAACATATTAATTATTACTATGTAGACAAACTGGAATTAAAGACAGACTAAGTCAGTTGCACAGATGGAACTATCCAAGCAAATGTTTCAAATGTTGACATTTGTCTGTGTTGACAACCACAAACAATATCATGAAATATCATTACATTTGAAATCAACCAGAGCTTGAAACCCTAGCCCTATTGTATTGTCTATTTTTAGTTGAATTCTGTGTAGAATTGAAACAATAGATGTTGATGACTTCCCAAATGCTATATAAAATAGCATCATTGATGATATATGAGTGAGAAAGTATGGTCACATTTCATTGGCTCTTTTATACCTACCCTTTGGAATGACTTTGCAACAGTGAATTGTTTTCGTTTTTAAGTGGTGATCTCCCAACGGTCACTCTCAAGATAGCACATGGGTAGTAGTCAGGGACAAATATCATTGCAGGGCTTAGTTAAACCCTGGATGGGAGACCAGATGGTAGCTGTAGATATAGTAGATCTATTCTCCAGTAGGAGGACCTGCCCAGCCTACTGCTTGTTTTCTGATGGAAGATATAACGTTGACGATCTGAAAGTCACAATTTCAACATATTTTATGCAAGGTTGGAAATTTGGTTGCCATGATGACAATCATTTGGTTGAAATGTCACCCTCAAAACAACAGTTGATGACTTTTTTCAAATCTAGTGGATTCCCCGCGTAAATTCCTCATCACAATATGTTGACAAAGGACATGGAAACAACGTTGACTCAACCTGTTTGTGCCTAGAAGGTAAATACTGAAATGTGTGGTTTCATTGTTTTGACTGAATGGAATGTACATATATTTAGCGTTACTGTCACTGGTAATGTGTTATTATAGTAAACAAAGAACAATGTTATTTGTCTGAGCTTACCATGCAGGGAGCTCAGCCATGTACCCCCTGGTGTGACTGAGTCAGAGAGTAAGTAGCAGCTTCTGACGTGTGTGTGTGTGTGAGTGTGCGTGTGTGTGTGTGTGTGTGTGTGCCTATCTGATGTAGTCCTATAGAGGGGTCATAATAGTTTGTAAGCCAAACTGTTCGGACGCTACAGACGATTTTGTGAGAGGACCAATTTTCGGGATGTCTCATGGTCTGACAAATATTGCTTGTGTGTGTGTGTCTGTGCGTGTCTGTGTGTCGTCTATCTGCTGTAGCCCCAGAACGTCACAATGACATAAGGCTCACGTCTCCTCAGACTCTCATGACTATCATTCACGAGTCTAAGGACCGGACATCATCGTCACAGCTGCTGAAGCAATCACCATGATTAAGTCTGTATCCAGCGGCTTTATCCAACTGAATGGGGTAAAAATGTATGGAAGTTGGAATAAAGACACGGGGGAAATCAATCGACTCAATGCTCTGAAGACATTCACCCTTCAACAAAATAACACAACCACCAGAATTATTTTTAAATGGCTTTTTAGTGATTTTGAAGGGACATCTTAACCCCAGAACTGCTCACATCAGAAAGCTTTTTGTTACAGCAGTTCATTGCAGCAGTACAGTATGGTGCTCCCCTCACATAGGGAAGAGTAGGAAGCCACTGAATGTGCTTTGGGAACCATTGCAATGGACTCCGTGGTCTTTGGGGAGACGTATCAAGACCACATCGCCCTCCTCCAGCTCTAAAGCTCTAAAGCTCTAATCCATGCTTTTGTTACTTCTAGGCTGGACTACTGCAATGCTCTACTTTCCGGCTACCCGGATAAAGCACTAAACTAACTTCAGTTAGTGCTAAATACGGCTGCTAGAATCCTGACTAGAACCAAAAAATTTGATCATATTACTCCAGTGCTAGCCTCCCTACACTGGCTTCCTGTTAAGGCAAGGGCTGATTTCAAGGTTTTACTGCTAACCTACAAAGCATTACATGGGCTTGCTCCTACCTATCTTTCCGATTTGGTCCTGCCGTACATACCTACACGTACGCTACGGTCACAAGACGCAGGCCTCCTAATTGTCCCTAGAATTTCTAAGCAAACGGCTGGAGGTAGGGCTTTCTCCTATAGAGCTCCATTTTTATGGAATGGTCTGCCTACCCATGTGAGAGACGCAGACTCAGTCTCAACCTTTAAGTCTTTACTGAAGACTTATCTCTTCAGTAGGTCCTATGATTAAGTATAGTCTGGCCCAGGAGTGTGAAGGTGAACGGAAAGGCTGGAGCAACGAACCGCCCTTGCTGTCTCTGCCTTGCCAGTTCCCCTCTTTCCACTGGGATTCTCTGTCTCTAACCCTATTACAGGGGCTGAGTCACTGACTTACTGGTGTTCTTCCATGCCGTCCATGGGAGGGGTGCGTCACTTGAGTGGGTTGAGTCACTGACGTGGTCTTCCTGTCTGGGTTGGCACCCCCCCCTTGGGTTGTGCCATGGCGGAGATCTTTGTGGGCTATACTCGGCCTTGTCTTTGGACGGTAAGTTGGTGGTTGTAGACATCCCTCTAGTGGTGTGGGGGCTGTGCTTTGGCAAAGTGGGTGGGGTTATATCCTGCCTGTTTGACCCTGTCCGGGGGTATCATCGGATGGGGCCACAGTGTCTTCTGATCCCTCCTGTCTCAGCATCCAGTATTTATGCTGCAGTAGTTTATGTGTCGGGGGGCTAGGGTCAGTCTGTTACATCTGGGGTATTCTCTTGTCTTATCCGGTGTCCTGTGTGAATTTAAATATGCTCTCTCTAATTCTCTCTTTCTCTCTTTCTTTCTCTCGGAGGACCTGAGCCCTAGGACCATGCCTCGGGACTACCTGGCATGATGACTCCTTGCTGTCCCCAGTCCACCTGGCCATGCTGCTGCTCCAGTTTCAACTGTTCTGCCTGCGGCTACGGAACCCTGACCTGTTCACCGGACGTGCTTGTTGCACACTCGACAACTACTATGATTATTATTATTTGACCATGCTGGTCATTTATGAACATTTTAACATCTTGACCATGTTCTGTTATAATATCCACCCGGCACAGCCAGAAGAGGACTGGCCACCCCTCATAGCCTGGTTCCTCTCTAGGTTTCTTCCTAGGTTTTTGGCCTTTCTAGGGAGTTTTTCCTAGGGAGTTTTTCCTAGCCACCGTGCTTCTTTCACATGCATTGCTTGCTGTTTGGGGTTTTAGGCTGGGTTTCTGTACAGCACTTTGAGATTTCAGCTGATATACGAAGGGCTATATAAATACATTTGATTTGATTTAAAGACAAAGTATTAGACACACGTGCATCCTATCCATTAGAATCATATGTAGAATTATTCATAACTTTCTGATTATTGTGGTGGAGGAAAACGGTCATATAATGTATAGTGGGGTAATCATGGGCTGTACATCTGAAGTAGTATACTTTTTTCACTGGTGCTGTGAAGATGCTTGCAGTTGGGTTGTAGGTCATGCCAGTGTTGAAGACTCTACTGTATACCAATATTCATTATTGAATGGTCCTACTTGTCCTAAATTAGTCCAACTAGCAGAGAAAGCCACCTTTGGTCTGACTGGGCTCTCTGCCTTTAGCTCCTCCACCTCCCTCTCACTGGCTGTCACTCTGGCCTCCATAGCTGACAGTTCATCAGCTTGGGCTGCATTTCCTGTCTTCAGCTCTTCCACATCCTCCTTGATCAGCCTAAGCTAAAGTTGTTGCTCCTCCGCCTGGTCCTCGCTGTCCTTCAGTCTGGCTTCCGTGTTCCTCAGCTCTATTCTCCATTCCACCACCACGTCTCTTAGTTCTTTCAGCTCGGTCCAGACGTCAGAGGTTGTAGTTGTTCGGCTGCTTGTCTGTTTGCAGGTCGTCTCTGTAGCTTTAGTCTGTTGGCTCTCGATCTAACTCTCTCTGATCCCTCTGCTCGCTCCCTGAGCCCATAATCCAGACAGACAGATTAGCAACAGCACCCCTTATTCTAAAACAACACCGATGTGGTCTATGAGCCTCAGTCCCCTTCTTAATATACACTCAAGGTAGTGAGCCAACACGTCAGCTGTAATGTATTCTGATACAGTGAAACACTGGGTGAGCTGCAGACCTCATAGTAGGTTGTTTGAATCTGACAGTGCATAAAGCTGTGGGAGAACTCAACCCATTATTCGTTAGATGTTCTCTCCATCTCCATAAAGTCTGCACATGTTAGCCCTGGGTTTACAGCTTTTGTGGATTAGGCATACACTCCCGTCCGTATTTATTTGGAGAGTGAAGCTACCTTTTTTGGAATTGAGATCAAATGTTTCATGAGGCGACAGTACCAAATGTCACCTTTAATTTGAATGTAAAAAAATACAAATAAATCAATATCTGTTTTACTGTTTAAAAATGAAAGCACTTTATGTATCTAGTCCCCCCCCCTCAATTGAAGAAGTCATAAGTATTTGGCCAAATTCACTTAACCTCTACTGCACACATTTTGGTTTTTAATGGAAAAACAATTCCAGATGATTTTTTGGAAGATGAAGTCTTTCTGATTGTAGACCCAGAATAACCAAAGGAGGTGATAGGTGGGAATGAGGACCCATGATTGTACAAAAACAATACTTGAATTTATTACAGATGCAGGGTTTCAGGATACATGGCTTGTCTCCTTAGCAGCAACATTCAGGATATGAAAACGGACAAAAATGACGGCGAGTGTAAAGCTCAGCTCCTCAATCGGGTTCCTGCTGCAGCTAAGACTAGGCCTAAATGCTAAACAGCATAAAAGGAATTACCCCTTTTCCAGCTCTAAATAGAACCTAACGCTCTCCTTACTGGGAATAGCCTAAATCAACTGTCTGTACATACGGGACACAACAAACAAACTGCTATGGAGCACATTGCAAAATGATGTTCAACCTGAGCACAGTATATATACCTTTTCTCCTCGAACCCGCCCACACTTATTAACCAATGAGAATGAGCAATCGACTACTGCACTTTATCCAAACCACACATGTATATACTGTACCTTTACTATTAACTTCATTAAAATACATTTTAAATACCTTTCAAAATGGTGATGAGACTTAGGCTGTCTCATCACACTGATGATGTATCAATAATAAAACGGGTCACTTTTACCCACACACCCAGAGTGTTGCCTCAGGGCGACGCTGTGCCATAAGGTTACAGAAACACCAAGGAAAATGTGATCTTTTTTCGGGAAACATTTATTAAGTGAAATATAATAGAAACAAGCACTGTTTTCATCAGGAAATACAAGTTGGGGGCATAAACTAGTATTTCACTGCCTCTCAAACCTGATTCTTCCTCGCTGTCACTGTCCTCCAGCTCACTGTCCTCACTATCAGAGGGTGATCCTAACTGCTCCATTAGGATCCTTTCGCCAATAGAATGTCGCTGTGTCCATTGCCTGTGAATGTCAGTGGATATTTTGGCAAATATATTGACCAAGCCATCATTTTACATCAAATTACGTGTCTATCATTGAGAATGACATTGCCCTAAAACTGAACTGAACAACGTTGCCCTGAGCCAACAAAAAAGTTGCTTAACTGCACAACATTGTCCTGAGGCAACAAGAAAATGGCATTTTTGAAATATATACTGCTCAAAAAAATATAGGGAACACTAAAATAACACATCCTAGATCTGAATGAATGAAATAATCTTATTAAATACTTTTTTCTTTACATAGTTGAATGTGCTGACAACAAAATCACACAAAAATAATCAATGGAAATCCAATTTATCAACCCATGGAGGTCTGGATTTGGAGTCACACTCAAAATTAAAGTGGAAAACCACACTACAGGCTGATCCAACTTTGATGTAATGTCCTTAAAACAAGTCAAAATGAGGCTCAGTAGTGTGTGTGGCCTCCACGTGCCTGTATGACCTCCCTACAACGCCTGGGCATGCTCCTAATGAGGTGGCGGATGGTCTCCTGAGGGATCTCCTCCCAGACCTGGACTAAAGCATTCGCCAACTCCTGGACAGTCTGTGGTAAAACGTGGCGTTGGTGGATGGAGCGAGACATGATGTCCCAGATGTGCTCAATTGGATTCAGGTCTGGGAAACGGGCGGGCCAGTCCATAGCATCAATGCCTTCCTCTTGCAGGAACTGCTGACACATTCCAGCCACATGAGGTCTAGCATTGTCTTGCATTAGGAGGAACCCAGGGCCAACCGCACCAGCATATGGTCTCACAAGGGGTCTGAGGATCTCATCTCGGTACCTAATGGCAGTCAGGCTACCTCTGGCGAGCACATGGAGGGCTGTGCGGCCCCCCAAAGAAATGCCACCCCACACCATGACTGACCCACCGCCAAACCGGTCATGCTGGAGGATGTTGCAGGCAGCAGAACGTTCTCCACGGCGTCTCCAGACTCTGTCACGTCTGTCACGTGTTCAGTGTGAACCTGCTTTCATCTGTGAAGAGCACAGGGCGCCAGTGGCGAATTTGCCATTCTTGGTATTCTCTGGCAAATGCCAAACGTCCTGCACGGTGTTGGGCTGTAAGCACAACCCCCACCTGTGGACGTCGGGCCCTCATACCACCCTCATGGAGTCTGTTTCTGACCGTTTGAGCAGACACATGCACATTTGTGGCCTGCTGGAGGTCATTTTGCAGGGCTCTGGCAGTGCTCCTCCTGCTCCTCCTTGCACAAAGGCGGAGGTAGCGGTCCTGCTGCTGGGTTGTTGCCCTCCTACGGCCTCCTCCACGTCTCCTGATGTACTTGCCTGTCTCCTGGTAGCGCCTCCATGCTCTGGACACTACGCTGACAGACACAGCAACCCTTCTTGCCACAGCTCCCATTGATGTGCCATCCTGGATGAGCTGCACTACCTGAGCCACTTGTGTGGGTTGTAGACTCCGTCTCATGCTACCACGAGAGTGAAAGCACCGCCAGCATTCAAAAGTGACCAAAACATCAGCCAGGAAGCATAGGAACTGAGAAGTGGTCTGTGGTCCCCACCTGCAGAACCACTCCTTTATTGGGGGTGTCTTGCTAATTGCCTATAATTTCCACCTGTTGTCTATTCCATTTGCACAACAGCATGTGACATTTATTGTCAATCAGTGTTGCTTCCTAAGTGGACAGTTTGATTTCACAGAAGTGTGATTGACTTGGAGTTACATTGTGTTATTTAAGTGTTCCCTTTATTTTTTTGAGCAGTGTATATTAAATCAAATATGCTTCTTTAGAGCAATGTATCTTACCCTTCACTCACACCATGAGCTTATGTTGCTCTGCTTCCTGAAAGAAGGTCCCATCCCTTAATTGATACATCATACCAACTTCTGCACCTCATTGTAATGTGTAGAATTTTTATGGGGTTGTGATATGGGGTTGTGTGAGGAGTAAGCAGGTTTTATGTTGCCTGATGGCAACGATGTGCAGTAGAGGGTTAAAGTAGTCAGAAATGTAGTATTTGGCCCATATTCCGAGACCGCAATGTCTACATCAAGCTTGTGACTCTACAAATTTGTTGGATGCGTTTACAGATTGTTTTAATTGGTGATTCCGGCAGATTATGTTTTACCCAATAGGAACGGATTCAAAATACTGTCTTGAGTAAGGTGTGTAAATTTAACACTTTTATTCTTAGATTTACACTCTCTCTAAACTGAAAAACTAGATGTCATAAAATATATATGGCTGAATGTAGAATATATACTGATCAAAAAATATAAATGCAACATGTAACAATTTCAAAGATTTTACTGAGTAACAGTTCATAGAAGGAAATCAGTCAATTGAAATGAATAAATTAGGCCCTAATCGATGGAGTTCACACACGACTGGGCAGGGGCGCAGCCATTGGTGGGCCTGAGAGGGCTGGGGAGCCAGGTCCACCCACTGGGGAGCCAGGTCCACCCACTGGGGAGCCAGGCCTAGCCAATCAAAATTTGTTTTTCCCCTCCAAAAAGGGCTTTATATTACAGACAGAAATACTCCTCAGCACCCGCCTCCTCCTCAGACGATCCCGCAGATGAAGAAGTTGGATGTGGAGGTCCTGGGCTGTCGCAGTGCACGTGGTCTGTGGTCTGTGGTTGTAAGGTCGGTTGGATGTACTTCCAAATTCTCTGAAACAACGTTGGAGGGGGCTTTTGGTAGATCAATTAACAATTATATTACCTGGCAACAGCTCTGTTGGCCATTCCTGCAGTCAGCATGCCAGTTGCACGCTCCCTCAAAACTTGAGACATCTGTGGCATTGTGTTGTGTGACAAAACTGCACATTTTAGAGAGGCCTTTTATTTTCCCCAGCACAAGCCACACCTGTCAGGTGGATGGATTATCTTGGCAAAGGAGAAATGCTCATTAAAAGGGATGTAAAACAAATGTAAACACAAAATATGAGAGAAATAAGCTTTTTGTGCATATGGAACATTTCAGGGATTTTTTTTATTTCAGCTCATGAAATAGCGGGACCAACACTTTACATGTTGCATTTATATTTTTGTTCAGTGTACATAAGACCAAAGTATCAACTCTCCCCAGCCTCCATACAGTAGAACCACGGTGACGCCACCTGTTCTGATCCAGTACTTCTACTAATATATTGGTAAAATCTCTGTAATTCCCAACCACGCTCACTAGATGGCACCAAGAAAAAGAAATCAGACCAATATCAAGTGTTCCATTGCAAAAGCAGGATTTTTACTTACCATTGAGCTGTATTGTAAACTTGAAGCTTGTAGGTAACAAGTCCATAGGCTTATTAATAACTCACCATAATATGAATGAATGTATCTTAGCAATAGGAACATTGTCTGTATTTATATGATCTCTCACCATTTTGGATAATGCCAGACTTGGAATGCTTCAGGCTTGAAATCCTGTCTTATCCCAACTATTCAAATACATGTTTTCCAGACAAGTCAATTGTCATGGCTCCTGCACAGGGCAAATGAAGATTGTATAATCACAACAAGTCTAGTATTGGAAGTGATTTATATAACAGTCAAGGAGAACTGTCACTACGAAGCTTGTACACTATCAGGTTACAGTATAATATCCCACAGGAGCTGAAAGGAGCACTGGGGGCCGAGAATAGCCATTTCCCTAAGCTAGTTTCAAACACAAATACCCTGAAGTAGCTACCAACACTGAGTATGACTGCTTAATGCTGTAGCCTTTTTGATATTTGCATTGCTAGTTGCCAAGATTATAGAGAGTGGGTGAGTTCCCAAGTGAACGGCTGGCTATGCATCCTCCATCTGCCTACTCTCTCTGTCATTGTCATAAGAGGCTGTATGTATTGTTGTTTATTTTTGGCTGCATGGCCACATGTTTGAATGACTTTATTTTCCTGACAGCACTTTAGGAAATGATGACATGTGGGCATTACAATGTAATTACATTTCCTGTGCCTTGACCCAGATGAGATTCAGTATTAATAATGAATTGAGAGTTGGAAGCTCTCTCATACAGCAGATGTGCTTCCTTGGCACAGTTGTCGTATTGGAAACAATAACTTGGTTTTATTCACAATGGCTGCCCAGTGTTACCAAGGATAGGTTGAAAAGTAGATATCTAAGTTGAATAAAGACAGACAGCTAAAAGTTGGAGTGTGGAGAGTATTCGTCATAGATTCACAACAGAGCTCAAAACATAACTGTGAAGCAACAATTCCAATCCAGACGAATTGTTAAATCAATTTCAATAAATACAACAGTTGGACAATGGATGAAAATACGCCAAATGTTTACAATTTTTATAATCCATCAGATATTGACTAAATTACAGCATATAAAACATTTTTCTGGCACGGACAAATCATGAATGGAGTTCAGGGACTTTGGTGGGAATTCAGGTATTAAACTTTTTTTCTTGGAAGGCACTATACATTTTATTACTTCATCAGGTATTATTTTGTACATTTCGTGTTAAAAGAAAGACTATTATATGTGCTGAATTGGCTAAATATGGCAGGTGTATTTGCATATATGAATCAATAAAGAATAAAGTGGTTGAACAGGGCTGAAAACAGCAAACATTTCCTCTGTCTACCCTACCTGCTCTGTCTACCCTACCAGCTCTGTCTACCCTACCTTCTCTGTTTACCCTACCTGCTCTGTGTACCCTACCTGCTCAGGCTACCCTACCTGCTCTGTCTACCCTACCTGCTCATCCTACCTGCTCAGTTTACCCTACCTGCTCTGTCTACCCTACCTGCTCAGTCTACCCTACCTGCTCTGTTTACCCTACCTGCTCTGTCAACCCGACCAGCTCTGTCTACCCTACCTGCTCTGTCTAACCTACCTGCTCTGTTAACCCTACCTGCTCTGTCTACACTACCTGCTCTGTCTACCCTACCTGCTCTGTCTTCCCTACCTGCTATGTTACCCTACCTGCTCTGTCTACCCTACCTGCTCTGTTTACCGTACCTGCTCAGCCTACCCTACCTGCTCTGTCCACCCTACCTGCTCTGTCTACCCTACCTGCTCTGTCAACCCTACCTGCTCTGTCACCCCTACCTTCTCTGTTTACCCTACCTGCTCTGTTTACCCTACCTGCTTTGTCTACCCTACCTGCTCTGTTGACCCTACCTGCTCTGTCAACCCTACCTGCACTGTCTACCTAACCTGCTCTGCCTACCCTACCTCCTCTGTTTACCCTACCTGCTCTGTCTACCCTACCTGTTCTGTTCACCCTACCTGCTCTGTCCACCCTACCTGCTCTGTCCACCCAACCTGCTCTGTTTACCCTACCTGCTCTGTTTACCCAACCTGCTCCGTGAACCCTACCTGCTCTGTTTACCCTACCTGCTCAGCCTACCCTACCTGCTCTGTCCACCCTACCTGCTCTGTCTACCCTACCTGCTTTGTCTACCCTACCTGCTCTGTCAACCCTACCTGCTCTGTCTCCCCTACCTTCTCTGTTTACCCTACCTGCTCTGTTTACACTACCTGCTTTGTCATCCCTACCTGCTCTGTTGACCCTACCTGCTCTGTCAACCCTACCTGCACTGTCTACCTAACCTGCTCTGTCCACCCTACCTCATCTGTTTACCCTACCTGCTCTGTCTACCCTACCTGTTCTGTTCACCCTACCTGCTCTGTCCACCCTACCTGCTCTGTCCACCCTACCTGCTCTGTTTACCCTACCTGCTCTGTGTACCCTACCTGCTCCGTGAACCCTACCTGCTCTGTGTACCCTACCTGCTTTGTCTACCCTGCCTGCTCCGTTCACCCTACCTGCTCCGTGAACCCTACCTGCTCTGTTAACCCTACCTGCTCTGTTCACCCTACCTGCTCTGTCTACCCTACCTGCTCTGTTCACCCTACCTGCTCTGTCAACTCTACCTGCTCTGTTTACCCTACCTGCTCTGTCGACCCTACCTGCTCTGTTTACCCTACCTGCTCTGTCTACACTACCTACTCTGTTTACTCTACCTACTATATCTACCCTACTTGCTCTGTTTACCCTACCTGCTCTGTTCACCCTACCTGCTCTGTCTACCCTACCTGCTCTGTCTACCCTACCTGCTCATCCTACCTGCTCAGTTCACCCTACCTGCTCTGTCCACCCTACCTGCTCTGTTTACCCTACCTGTTCTGTTTACCCTACCTGCTCTGTCCACCCTACCTGCTCTGTCCACCCTACCTGCTCTGTTTACCCTACCTGCTCTGTTCACCCTACCTGCTCTGTCTACCCTACCTGCTCTGTCTACCCTACCTGCTCATCCTACCTGCTCAGTTCACCCTACCTGCTCTGTCCACCCTACCTGCTCTGTTTACCCTACCTGTTCTGTTTACCCTACCTGCTCTGTCCACCCTACCTGCTCTGTTTACCCTACCTGCTCTGTTCACCCTACCTGCTCTGTCTACCCTACCTGCTCTGTCTACCCTACCTGCTCATCCTACCTGCTCAGTCCACCCTACCTGCTCTGTCCACCCTACCTGCTCTGTCCACCCTACCTGCTCTGTTTACCCTACCTGCTCTGTGTACCCTACCTGCTCTGTTTACCGTACCTGCTCAGCCTACTCTACCTGCTTTGTCCACCCTACCTGCTCTGTCCACCCTACCTGCTCTGTTTACCCTACCTGCACTGTCTACCCTACCTGCTCTGTTGACCCTACCTGCTCTGTCAACCCTACCTGCACTGTCTACCTAACCTGCTCTGTCTACACTACCTCCTCTGTTACCCTACCTGCTCTGTCTACCCTACCTGTTCTGTTCACCCTACCTGCTCTGTCCACCCTACCTGCTCTGTCCACCCAACCTGCTCTGTTTACCCTACCTGGTCTGTTTACCCAACCTGCTCCGTGAACCCTACCTGCTCTGTTTACCCTACCTGCTCAGCCTACCCTACCTGCTCTGTCCACCCTACCTGCTCTGTCTACCCTACCTGCTCTGTCTACCCTACCTGCTTTGTCTACCCTACCTGCTCTTTCAACCCTACCTGCTCTGTCTCCCCTACCTTCTCTGTTCACCCTACCTGCTCTGTTTACACTACCTGCTTTGTCATCCCTACCTGCTCTGTTGACCCTACCTGCTCTGTCAACCCTACCTGCACTGTCTACCTAACCTGCTCTGTCCACCCTACCTCATCTGTTTACCCTACCTGCTCTGTCTACCCTACCTGTTCTGTTCACCCTACCTGCTCTGTCCACCCTACCTGCTCTGTCCACCCTACCTGCTCTGTTTACCCTACCTGCTCTGTGTACCCTACCTGCTCCGTGAACCCTACCTGCTCTGTGTACCCTACCTGCTTTGTCTACCCTGCCTGCTCCGTTCACCCTACCTGCTCCGTGAACCCTACCTGCTCTGTTAACCCTACCTGCTCTGTTCACCCTACCTGCTCTGTCTACCCTACCTGCTCTGTTCACCCTACCTGCTCTGTCAACTCTACCTGCTCTGTTTACCCTACCTGCTCTGTCGACCCTAACTGCTCTGTTTACCCTACCTGCTCTGTCTACACTACCTACTCTGTTTACTCTACCTACTATATCTACCCTACTTGCTCTGTTTACCCTACCTGCTCTGTTCACCCTACCTGCTCTGTCTACCCTACCTGCTCTGTCTACCCTACCTGCTCATCCTACCTGCTCAGTTCACCCTACCTGCTCTGTCCACCCTACCTGCTCTGTTTACCCTACCTGTTCTGTTTACCCTACCTGCTCTGTCCACCCTACCTGCTCTGTCCAACCTACCTGCTCTGTTTACCCTACCTGCTCTGTTCACCCTACCTGCTCTGTCTACCCTACCTGCTCTGTCTACCCTACCTGCTCATCCTACCTGCTCAGTTCACCCTACCTGCTCTGTCACCCTACCTGCTCTGTTTACCCTACCTGTTCTGTTTACCCTACCTGCTCTGTCCACCCTACCTGCTCTGTCCACCCTACCTGCTCTGTTTACCCTACCTGCTCTGTTCACCCTACCTGCTCTGTCTACCCTACCTGCTCTGTCTACCCTACCTGCTCATCCTACCTGCTCAGTCCACCCTACCTGCTCTGTCCACCCTACCTGCTCTGTCCACCCTACCTGCTCTGTTTACCCTACCTGCTCTGTGTACCCTACCTGCTCTGTTTACCGTACCTGCTCAGCCTACTCTACCTGCTTTGTCCACCCTACCTGCTCTGTCCACCCTACCTGCTCTGTTTACCCTACCTGCACTGTCTACCCTACCTGCTCTGTTGACCCTACCTGCTCTGTCAACCCTACCTGCACAGTCTACCTAACCTGCTTTGTCTACCCTAACCTGCTCTGTTACCCTACCTGCTCTGTTTACCCTACCTGCTCTGTTCACCCTACCTGCTCTGTCTACCCTACCTGCTCTGTTCACCCTACCTGCTCTGTCAACCCTACCTGCTCTGTTTACCCTACCTGCTCTGTTTACCCTACCTGCTCTGTTGACCCTACCTGCTCTGTCTACACTACCTACTCTGTTTACTCTACCTGCTATGTCAACCCTACTTGCTCTGTTTACCCTACCTGCTCTGTTCACCCTACCTGCTCTGTCAACCCTACCTGCTCTGTCTACCCTACCTGCTCTGTCTCCCCTACCTTCTCTGTTTACCCTACCTGCTCTGTTTACACTACCTGCTTTGTTATCCCTACCTGCTCTGTTGACCCTACCTGCTCTGTCAACCCTACCTGCACTGTCTACCTAACCTGCTCTGTCTACCCTACCTCATCTGTTTACCCTACCTGCTCTGTAACCCTACCTGTTCTGTTCACCCTACCTGCTCTGTCCACCCTACCTGCTCTGTCCACCCTATCTGCTCTGTTTACCCTACCTGCTCTGTGTACCCTACCTGCTCCGTGAACCCTACCTGCTCTGTTTACCCTACCTGCTTTGTCTACCCTGCCTGCTCCGTTCACCCTACCTGCTCCGTGAAACCTACCTGCTCTGTTAACCCTACCTGCTCTGTTCACCCTACCTGCTCTGTCTACCCTACCTGCTCTGTTCACCCTACCTGCTCTGTCAACTCTACCTGCTCTGTTTACCCTACCTGCTCTGTCGACCCTACCTGCTCTGTTTACCCTACCTGCTCTGTCTACACTACCTACTCTGTTGACTCTACCTGCTATGTCTACCCTACTTGCTCTGTTTACCCTACCTGCTCTGTTCACCCTACCTGCTCTGTCTACCCTACCTGCTCTGTCTACCCTACCTGCTCATCCTACCTGCTCAGTTCACCCTACCTGCTCTGTCCACCCTACCTGCTCTGTTTACCCTACCTGTTCTGTTTACCCTACCTGCTCTGTCCACCCTACCTGCTCTGTCCACCCTACCTGCTCTGTTTACCCTACCTGCTCTGTTCACCCTACCTGCTCTGTCTACCCTACCTGCTCTGTCTACCCTACCTGCTCATCCTACCTGCTCAGTTCACCCTACATGCTCTGTCCACCCTACCTGCTCTGTTTACCCTACCTGTTCTGTTTACCCTACCTGCTCTGTCCACCCTACCTGCTCTGTTAACCCTACCTGCTCTGTTCACCCTACCTGCTCTGTCTACCCTACCTGCTCTGTCTACCCTACCTGCTCATCCTACCTGCTCAGTCCACCCTACCTGCTCTGTCCACCCTACCTGCTCTGTCCACCCTACCTGCTCTGTTTACCCTACCTGCTCTGTGTACCCTACCTGCTCTGTTTACCGTACCTGCTCAGCCTACTCTACCTGCTTTGTCCACCCTACCTGCTCTGTCCACCCTACCTGCTCTGTTTACCCTACCTGCACTGTCTACCCTACCTGCTCTGTTGACCCTACCTGCTCTGTCAACCCTACCTGCACAGTCTACCTTAACCTGCTTTGTCTACCCTAACCTGCTCTGTTACCCTACCTGCTCTGTTGACCCTACCTGCTCTGTTCACCCTACCTGCTCTGTCTACCCTACCTGCTATGTTCACCCTACCTGCTCTGTCAACCCTACCTGCTCTGTTTACCCTACCTGCTCTGTCAACCCTACCTGCTCTGTTGACCCTACCTGCTCTGTCTACACTACCTACTCTGTTTACTCTACCTGCTATGTCAACCCTACTTGCTCTGTTTACCCTACCTGCTCTGTTCACCCTACCTGCTCTGTCTACCCTACCTGCTCTGTCTACCCCACCTGCTCATCCTACCTGCTCAGTTCACCCTACCTGCTCTGTCTACCCTACCTGCTCAGTCTACCCTACCTGCTCTGTTTACCCTACCTGCTCTGTCAACCCTACCTGCCCTGTCTACCCTACCTGCTCTGTTAACCTTACCTGCTCTGTCTACCCTACCGGCTTTGTCTACCCTACCTGCTCTGTCTACACTACCTGCTCAGTCTACCCTACCTGCTCTGTTGACCCTACCTGCTCTGTCAACCCTACCTGCACTGTCTACCTAACCTGCTCTGTATACCCTACCTCCTCTGTTTTACCCTACCTGCTCTGTTTACCCTACCTGTTCTGTTCACCCTACCTGCTCTGTCTACCCTACCTGCTCTGTCCACCCTACCTGCTCTGTCCACCCTACCTGCTCTGTTTACCCTACCTGCTCCGTGAACCCTACCTGCTCTGGGCACCCTACCTGCTCTGTCTACCCTACCTGCTCCATTTACCCTACCTGCTCCGTGAACCCTACCTGCTCTGTCTACCCTTCCTGCTCTGTTCACCCTACTTGCTCTGTCAACCCTACCTGCTCTGTTTACCCTACCTGCTCTGTCGACCCTACCTGCTCTGTTTACCCTACCTGCTCTGTCTACACTACCTACTCTGTTTACTCTACCTGCTATGTCTACCCTACTTGCTCTGTTTACCCTACCTGCTCTGTTCACCCTAACTGCGCTGTCAACCCTACCTGCTCTGTCTACCCTACCTGCTCTGTCAACCCTACCAGCTCTGTCTACCCTACCTTCTCTGTTTACCCTACCTGCTCTGTGTACCCTACCTGCTCAGGCTACCCTACCTGCTCTGTCTACCCTACCTGCTCATCCTACCTGCTCAGTTTACCCTACCTGCTCTGTCTACCCTACCTGCTCAGTCTACCCTACCTGCTCTGTTTACCCTACCTGC
This sequence comes from Salmo trutta, assembly GCF_901001165.1. Taxonomy (NCBI): domain Eukaryota; kingdom Metazoa; phylum Chordata; class Actinopteri; order Salmoniformes; family Salmonidae; genus Salmo; species Salmo trutta. Next base: position 12,340,029 of record NC_042963.1, on the reverse strand, counting down.
TCTGTCAACCCGACCAGCTCTGTCTACCCTACCTGCTCTGTCTAACCTACCTGCTCTGTTAACCCTACCTGCTCTGTCTACACTACCTGCTCTGTCTACCCTACCTGCTCTGTCTTCCCTACCTGCTATGTTACCCTACCTGCTCTGTCTACCCTACCTGCTCTGTTTACCGTACCTGCTCAGCCTACCCTACCTGCTCTGTCCACCCTACCTGCTCTGTCTACCCTACCTGCTCTGTCAACCCTACCTGCTCTGTCACCCCTACCTTCTCTGTTTACCCTACCTGCTCTGTTTACCCTACCTGCTTTGTCTACCCTACCTGCTCTGTTGACCCTACCTGCTCTGTCAACCCTACCTGCACTGTCTACCTAACCTGCTCTGCCTACCCTACCTCCTCTGTTTACCCTACCTGCTCTGTCTACCCTACCTGTTCTGTTCACCCTACCTGCTCTGTCCACCCTACCTGCTCTGTCCACCCAACCTGCTCTGTTTACCCTACCTGCTCTGTTTACCCAACCTGCTCCGTGAACCCTACCTGCTCTGTTTACCCTACCTGCTCAGCCTACCCTACCTGCTCTGTCCACCCTACCTGCTCTGTCTACCCTACCTGCTTTGTCTACCCTACCTGCTCTGTCAACCCTACCTGCTCTGTCTCCCCTACCTTCTCTGTTTACCCTACCTGCTCTGTTTACACTACCTGCTTTGTCATCCCTACCTGCTCTGTTGACCCTACCTGCTCTGTCAACCCTACCTGCACTGTCTACCTAACCTGCTCTGTCCACCCTACCTCATCTGTTTACCCTACCTGCTCTGTCTACCCTACCTGTTCTGTTCACCCTACCTGCTCTGTCCACCCTACCTGCTCTGTCCACCCTACCTGCTCTGTTTACCCTACCTGCTCTGTGTACCCTACCTGCTCCGTGAACCCTACCTGCTCTGTGTACCCTACCTGCTCTGTCTACCCTGCCTGCTCCGTTCACCCTACCTGCTCCGTGAACCCTACCTGCTCTGTTAACCCTACCTGCTCTGTTCACCCTACCTGCTCTGTCTACCCTACCTGCTCTGTTCACCCTACCTGCTCTGTCAACTCTACCTGCTCTGTTTACCCTACCTGCTCTGTCGACCCTACCTGCTCTGTTTACCCTACCTGCTCTGTCTACACTACCTACTCTGTTTACTCTACCTACTATATCTACCCTACTTGCTCTGTTTACCCTACCTGCTCTGTTCACCCTACCTGCTCTGTCTACCCTACCTGCTCTGTCTACCCTACCTGCTCATCCTACCTGCTCAGTTCACCCTACCTGCTCTGTCCACCCTACCTGCTCTGTTTACCCTACCTGTTCTGTTTACCCTACCTGCTCTGTCCACCCTACCTGCTCTGTCCACCCTACCTGCTCTGTTTACCCTACCTGCTCTGTTCACCCTACCTGCTCTGTCTACCCTACCTGCTCTGTCCACCCTACCTGCTCATCCTACCTGCTCAGTTCACCCTACCTGCTCTGTCCACCCTACCTGCTCTGTTTACCCTACCTGTTCTGTTTACCCTACCTGCTCTGTCCACCCTACCTGCTCTGTTTACCCTACCTGCTCTGTTCACCCTACCTGCTCTGTCTACCCTACCTGCTCTGTCTACCCTACCTGCTCATCCTACCTGCTCAGTCCACCCTACCTGCTCTGTCCACCCTACCTGCTCAGTCCACCCTACCTGCTCTGTTTACCCTACCTGCTCTGTTTACCCTACCTGCTCTGTTTACCGTACCTGCTCAGCCTACTCTACCTGCTTTGTCCACCCTACCTGCTCTGTCCACCCTACCTGCTCTGTTTACCCTACCTGCACTGTCTACCCTACCTGCTCTGTTGACCCTACCTGCTCTGTCAACCCTACCTGCACTGTCTACCTAACCTGCTCTGTCTACACTACCTCCTCTGTTTACCCTACCTGCTCTGTCTACCCTACCTGTTCTGTTCACCCTACCTGCTCTGTCCACCCTACCTGCTCTGTCCACCCAACCTGCTCTGTTTACCCTACCTGCTCTGTTTACCCAACCTGCTCCGTGAACCCTACCTGCTCTGTTTACCCTACCTGCTCAGCCTACCCTACCTGCTCTGTCCACCCTACCTGCTCTGTCTACCCTACCTGCTTTGTCTACCCTACCTGCTCTTTCAACCCTACCTGCTCTGTCTCCCCTACCTTCTCTGTTCACCCTACCTGCTCTGTTTACACTACCTGCTTTGTCATCCCTACCTGCTCTGTTGACCCTACCTGCTCTGTCAACCCTACCTGCACTGTCTACCTAACCTGCTCTGTCCACCCTACCTCATCTGTTTACCCTACCTGCTCTGTCTACCCTACCTGTTCTGTTCACCCTACCTGCTCTGTCCACCCTACCTGCTCTGTCCACCCTACCTGCTCTGTTTACCCTACCTGCTCTGTGTACCCTACCTGCTCCGTGAACCCTACCTGCTCTGTGTACCCTACCTGCTTTGTCTACCCTGCCTGCTCCGTTCACCCTACCTGCTCCGTGAACCCTACCTGCTCTGTTAACCCTACCTGCTCTGTTCACCCTACCTGCTCTGTCTACCCTACCTGCTCTGTTCACCCTACCTGCTCTGTCAACTCTACCTGCTCTGTTTACCCTACCTGCTCTGTCGACCCTAACTGCTCTGTTTACCCTACCTGCTCTGTCTACACTACCTACTCTGTTTACTCTACCTACTATATCTACCCTACTTGCTCTGTTTACCCTACCTGCTCTGTTCACCCTACCTGCTCTGTCTACCCTACCTGCTCTGTCTACCCTACCTGCTCATCCTACCTGCTCAGTTCACCCTACCTGCTCTGTCCACCCTACCTGCTCTGTTTACCCTACCTGTTCTGTTTACCCTACCTGCTCTGTCCACCCTACCTGCTCTGTCCACCCTACCTGCTCTGTTTACCCTACCTGCTCTGTTCACCCTACCTGCTCTGTCTACCCTACCTGCTCTGTCTACCCTACATGCTCATCCTACCTGCTCAGTTCACCCTACCTGCTCTGTCACCCTACCTGCTCTGTTTACCCTACCTGTTCTGTTTACCCTACCTGCTCTGTCCACCCTACCTGCTCTGTCCACCCTACCTGCTCTGTTTACCCTACCTGCTCTGTTCACCCTACCTGCTCTGTCTACCCTACCTGCTCTGTCTACCCTACCTGCTCATCCTACCTGCTCAGTCCACCCTACCTGCTCTGTCCACCCTACCTGCTCTGTCCACCCTACCTGCTCTGTTTACCCTACCTGCTCTGTGTACCCTACCTGCTCTGTTTACCGTACCTGCTCAGCCTACTCTACCTGCTTTGTCCACCCTACCTGCTCTGTCCACCCTACCTGCTCTGTTTACCCTACCTGCACTGTCTACCCTACCTGCTCTGTTGACCCTACCTGCTCTGTCAACCCTACCTGCACAGTCTACCTAACCTGCTTTGTCTACCCTAACCTGCTCTGTTACCCTACCTGCTCTGTTTACCCTACCTGCTCTGTTCACCCTACCTGCTCTGTCTACCCTACCTGCTCTGTTCACCCTACCTGCTCTGTCAACCCTACCTGCTCTGTTTACCCTACCTGCTCTGTTTACCCTACCTGCTCTGTTGACCCTACCTGCTCTGTCTACACTACCTACTCTGTTTACTCTACCTGCTATGTCAACCCTTCTTGCTCTGTTTACCCTACCTGCTCTGTTCACCCTACCTGCTCTGTCAACCCTACCTGCTCTGTCTACCCTACCTGCTCTGTCTCCCCTACCTTCTCTGTTTACCCTACCTGCTCTGTTTACACTACCTGCTTTGTTATCCCTACCTGCTCTGTTGACCCTACCTGCTCTGTCAACCCTACCTGCACTGTCTACCTAACCTGCTCTGTCTACCCTACCTCATCTGTTTACCCTACCTGCTCTGTCTACCCTACCTGTTCTGTTCACCCTACCTGCTCTGTCCACCCTACCTGCTCTGTCCACCCTATCTGCTCTGTTTACCCTACCTGCTCTGTGTACCCTACCTGCTCCGTGAACCCTACCTGCTCTGTTTACCCTACCTGCTTTGTCTACCCTGCCTGCTCCGTTCACCCTACCTGCTCCGTGAAACCTACCTGCTCTGTTAACCCTACCTGCTCTGTTCACCCTACCTGCTCTGTCTACCCTACCTGCTCTGTTCACCCTACCTGCTCTGTCAACTCTACCTGCTCTGTTTACCCTACCTGCTCTGTCGACCCTACCTGCTCTGTTTACCCTACCTGCTCTGTCTACACTACCTACTCTGTTGACTCTACCTGCTATGTCTACCCTACTTGCTCTGTTTACCCTACCTGCTCTGTTCACCCTACCTGCTCTGTCTACCCTACCTGCTCTGTCTACCCTACCTGCTCATCCTACCTGCTCAGTTCACCCTACCTGCTCTGTCCACCCTACCTGCTCTGTTTACCCTACCTGCTCTGTTTACCCTACCTGCTCTGTCCACCCTACCTGCTCTGTCCACCCTACCTGCTCTGTTTACCCTACCTGCTCTGTTCACCCTACCTGCTCTGTCTACCCTACCTGCTCTGTCTACCCTACCTGCTCATCCTACCTGCTCAGTTCACCCTACATGCTCTGTCCACCCTACCTGCTCTGTTTACCCTACCTGTTCTGTTTACCCTACCTGCTCTGTCCACCCTACCTGCTCTGTTAACCCTACCTGCTCTGTTCACCCTACCTGCTCTGTCTACCCTACCTGCTCTGTCTACCCTACCTGCTCATCCTACCTGCTCAGTCCACCCTACCTGCTCTGTCCACCCTACCTGCTCTGTCCACCCTACCTGCTCTGTTTACCCTACCTGCTCTGTGTACCCTACCTGCTCTGTTTACCGTACCTGCTCAGCCTACTCTACCTGCTTTGTCCACCCTACCTGCTCTGTCCACCCTACCTGCTCTGTTTACCCTACCTGCACTGTCTACCCTACCTGCTCTGTTGACCCTACCTGCTCTGTCAACCCTACCTGCACAGTCTACCTTAACCTGCTTTGTCTACCCTAACCTGCTCTGTTACCCTACCTGCTCTGTTGACCCTACCTGCTCTGTTCACCCTACCTGCTCTGTCTACCCTACCTGCTATGTTCACCCTACCTGCTCTGTCAACCCTACCTGCTCTGTTTACCCTACCTGCTCTGTCAACCCTACCTGCTCTGTTGACCCTACCTGCTCTGTCTACACTACCTACTCTGTTTACTCTACCTGCTATGTCAACCCTACTTGCTCTGTTTACCCTACCTGCTCTGTTCACCCTACCTGCTCTGTCTACCCTACCTGCTCTGTCTACCCCACCTGCTCATCCTACCTGCTCAGTTCACCCTACCTGCTCTGTCTACCCTACCTGCTCAGTCTACCCTACCTGCTCTGTTTACCCTACCTGCTCTGTCAACCCTACCTGCCCTGTCTACCCTACCTGCTCTGTTAACCTTACCTGCTCTGTCTACCCTACCGGCTTTGTCTACCCTACCTGCTCTGTCTACACTACCTGCTCAGTCTACCCTACCTGCTCTGTTGACCCTACCTGCTCTGTCAACCCTACCTGCACTGTCTACCTAACCTGCTCTGTATACCCTACCTCCTCTGTTTTACCCTACCTGCTCTTTTTACCCTACCTGTTCTGTTCACCCTACCTGCTCTGTCTACCCTACCTGCTCTGTCCACCCTACCTGCTCTGTCCACCCTACCTGCTCTGTTTACCCTACCTGCTCCGTGAACCCTACCTGCTCTGGGCACCCTACCTGCTCTGTCTACCCTACCTGCTCCATTTACCCTACCTGCTCCGTGAACCCTACCTGCTCTGTCTACCCTTCCTGCTCTGTTCACCCTACTTGCTCTGTCAACCCTACCTGCTCTGTTTACCCTACCTGCTCTGTCGACCCTACCTGCTCTGTTTACCCTACCTGCTCTGTCTACACTACCTACTCTGTTTACTCTACCTGCTATGTCTACCCTACTTGCTCTGTTTACCCTACCTGCTCTGTTCACCCTAACTGCGCTGTCAACCCTACCTGCTCTGTCTACCCTACCTGCTCTGTCAACCCTACCTGCTCATCCTACCTGCTCAGTTCACCCTACCTGCTCTGTCTACCCTACCTGCTCTGTCTACCCTACCTGTTCTGTTTACCCTACCTGCTCTGTCCACCCTACCTGCTCTGTCCACCCTACCTGCTCTGTTTACCCTACCTGCTCTGTGTACCCTACCTGCTCTGTTTACCGTACCTGCTCAGCCTACCCTACCTGCTCTGTCCACCCTACCTGCTCTGTCTACCCTACCTGCTTTGTCTACCCTACCTGCACTGTCTACCCTACCTGCTCTGTTGACCCTACCTGCTCTGTCAACCCTACCTGCACTGTCTACCTAAGCTGCTCTGTCTACCTTAACCTGCTCTGTCAACCCTACCTGCTCTGTTTACCCTACCTGCTCTGTTCACCCTACCTGCTCTGTCTACCGTACCTGCTCTGTTAACCCTACCTGCTCTGTCAACCCTACCTGCTCTGTTTACCCTACCTGCTCTGTCGACCCTACCTGCTCTGTTTACCCTACCTGCTCTGTCTACACTACCTACTCTGTTTACTCTACCTGCTATGTCTACCCTACTTGCTCTGTTACCCTACCTGCTCTGTTCACCCTACCAGCTCTGTCAACCCTACCTGCTCTGTCTACCCTACCTGCTCTCTCTACCCCACCTGCTCATCCTACCTGCTCAGTTCACCCTACCTGCTCTGTCCACCCTACCTGCTCAGTCTACCCCACCTGCTCTGTTTACCCTACCTGCTCTGTCAACCCTACCTGCCCTGTCCACCCTACCTGCTCTGTTAACCCTACCTGCTCTGTCTACACTACCTGCTCTGTCTACCCTACCTGCACTGTCTACTCTACCTGCTCTGTCTACCCTACCTGCTCTGTTACCCTACCTGCTCTGTCCACCATACCTGCTCAGCCTACCCTACCTTCTCTGTCCACTCTACCTGCTGTTTACCCTACCTGCTTTGTCTACCCTACCTGCACTGTCTACCCTACCTGCTCTGTTGACCCTACCTTCTCTGTCAACCCTACCTGCTCTGTTTACCCTACCTGCTCCGTGAACCCTACCTGCTCTGTCTACCCTACCTGCTCTGTTTACCCTACCTGCTCCGTTTAGCCTACCTGCTCCGTGAACCCTTCCTGCTCTGTCTACCCTACCTGCTCTACCCTACCTGCTCCGTATACCCTACCCTACCTGCTCCGTGAACCCTACCTGCTCTGTTTACCCTACCTGTTCTGTCTACTCTACCTGCTCTGTCTACCCTACCTGCTCTGTTTACCCTACCTGCTCTGTCACCCTACCTGCTCTGTTTACCCTACCTGCTCCGTGAACCCTACCTGCTCTGGTTACCTTACCTGCTCTGTCCACCCTACCCGCTCTGTTACCCTACCTGCTCTGTCTACCCTACCTGCTCAGTTCACCCTACCTGCTCAGGGAGGGAAGGGAGGGTGGCTGCTGTCACCGACGGCTCCCGTGCTACACCCCCCTCCCCAAACCTCCTACAGGGAAGGTGGCTTAGGCTCAGGCCTTAGTCCCCTACCTGACCAGTCCACCCCCACTGAATACCTCTGCCTGAAGACTGTACTCTGGGAGCTCCGGACTGTGGGACGACTCTGGGAGCTCCGGACTGTGGGACGTCTCTCCTGGTTCCGGACAGTGGGCCATCTCTCCTGGTTCCAGACAGTGGGCCGTCTCTCCTGGTTCCGGACACTCTGGACGAGGCACTGTTGCCGGACACACTGGACGAGGCACTGTTGCCGGACACTCTGGACGAGGCACTGTTGCCGGACACTCTGGACGAGGCACTGTTGCTGCCGGACACTCTGGACGAGGCACTGTTGCCGGACACTCTGGACGAGGCACTGTTGCCGGACACTCTGGACGAGGCACTGTTGCCGGACACTCTGGACGAGGCACTGTTGCCGGAAGTTCTGGACTGGGCTGACGCACTGGAAGCCTGATGCGTGGGGCTGGTAGTGGAGGTACCAGACTGGGGACACGCACCTCAGGGCTAGTGCGGGGAGCAGGACTGGGCTGATGCACTGGAAGCCTGATGCGTGGGGCTGGTACTGGAGGTATCAGACTGGAGACACGCACTTCAAGGCTAATGCGAGGAGCAGGAACAGGACGTACTGGACTGGGCTGATGCACTGGAAGCCTGGTGCGTGGTGCTGGCTTGGGATGTGCCAGACTGGAGACACGCACCTCATGGCTAGTGCGAAGAGCGGGAACAGGACGTACTGGACTGTGCTGATGCACTGGAAGCCTGGTGCGTGGGGCTGGTGCTGGAGGTATCAGACTGGAGATACGCACCCCAAGGCTAGTGCGAGGAGCAGGAACAGGACGTACTGGACTGAGCTGATGCACTGGAAGCCTAGTGCGTGGGGCTGGTACTGGAGGTATCAGACTGGAGACACGCACCTCACGGCTAGTGCGAGGAGCGGGAACAGGATACACTGGGCCGTGAAGACGCACTTGCGGTCTTGAGCGCAGTACTGGCTCCACCCTTACTGGCTGGATGCCCCCTTCCCCCTGGCAAATGTGGGGCGCTGGCACTGCGCACACCGGCCTGAAAATACTTGGCCTCGCCACAGTACGCATTACCCCAAAGCACGGGACCTGTCCAGTAATAGGTTGCCTCAAAAAAGCACAGGGATTTGGCTTGGGGCTTAATCCTCGCCCAGCCAAACTACCCGTGTGCCCCCCCCCCCCCATGTTTCTTGGGGCTGCCTCTCAGGTTTGAACGCCAACTGTGTACCCCTGTAACATTCCTGGTCCTCTTTCACCTTCCTCCATGGGCCCACTCCGGCGTTAATCTCCTCCCAGGTCCACGACTCCCGATAGTCCACCTGTTGCTCCTTCCTCCGCTGCTTGGTCCGTGGTTGGTGGGAGATTCTGTCACGGTCGTCGTAATAGATGGACCAAGGCGCAGCGGGTACGTGAATGCTCATTTTTATTTATCCAAAACAAACACGAAAAACGATAAACTGACAACAAAACAGTCTTGTAGGCAACACACAGCAATACAAGAAACAATCTCCCACAAACCCCAAAACAAACACACTCCTAAATATAGGACCTTCAATCAGAGGCAACGATAGGCAGCTGCCTCCAATTTAAGGCCCCAATCCCCATTACCTAAACATATAAATACAATACCCTAGCACAGACATAGAACTACCAACATAGAACTAACCAAAAAAACCCGTACTAATAAATCAAATACCCCTCCACATGAACACATACTCAAACACACCCTGAACCACATAAAACAAAAACCCCCTGCCACGTCCTGACCAAACTATAAGAACAAATAACCCCTTTACTGGTCAGGACGTGACAGTCATACATGTTCTCCTGGGATTATTTAATAAGATTTGAGTGAGGGGGTTATACCTTCTGGTAGGAAACGTGCAGTAATATTATCTTTTGTAAAGCCTGGTAAAGGCCCTTCGTGTGCTGATAGTTATAGACCAAGCACTGACCTCTAACTTCTATAAACTGATTGAAAAGACGATAGACAACAGATTGTCATATTTCTTGGAACATAGAGGTTTATTGAGTCAATGTCAAAGTGGATTCGGTAAAGGTAGATCTACTTTGGATGCATTAGTACAGGGGAGCAATGAATTTGAAAAAAACTCTGGTCATGAAAGAAGTAATGGCTTCTGTATGTTTTGACATTGAAAAGGCTTATGACACTATGTGGAGAGAAGGCCTACTGATTAAGATGGAAAGATTTGGTATTGGTGGGAGATTATATAACTGGGTTTTGGGCTTTTTATTTCAATCGCTCTTTTTTAGTTAAAATAGAATCAATTTTATCTGATGCCTACAATGGTATTCCTCAAGGCAGTGCTGTCAGTCCTATTTTGTTCAACATTATGATTAACAATGTGTTTTCTAATGTAGGTAGGGATATTGGGGCTTCCCTATATGCTGATGATGGAGCTATTTGGAAGAGGGGAAGGAACGTCTCTCCTGATCAAATCTATTCAACAAGCTATAGTGGATGTTAAAAGATGGTTGATTGATTGGGGTTTTAAATTGTCATTGGCAAAGTCTTGTTGTATGTTCTATATATACAGTAGTTTCTGTACGGACAGCCTAAGGGGAGGGTTTCTAAGTATAAATATTTGGGTCTAAGGTTCAATGAGTGATATACATGGAAAGATCATGTCATAAATGTTGAAACAAAGTGTAAGAAATTGGTGAATCTTATGCGCTCAGCCTCTGGTTATGAATGGGGTGCTGATAGACAATTGTTGATAGATATTTATAGAGCTCTGATCAGGACGACCATTGCTAACAGGTGTATAGTTTATGGAACAGAGGTGAAGACTTGGAGGCTGGACAGAATCCAGTATATAGGTTTAAGGATATGTATTGGTGCATTTACATCAATATCTGTAAGCGCCTTACAAGTGGAGAGAGGTGAGATGCCTTTGGATAAACAGTGTAAAAAATTATCATTAGCTTATTGGGTTAGGTTGTGAGGTTGAGCATCCCATTGCTCCTGTTCTTGATGACTGTTGAAAATATACTAGTAGACAAGGCAGTGGTTTTGGTTGGACAGTTGGAAAACTTGCTGATGAGAGTGGTTTTGAGGGAGTTGAAGGTGGGCCTTTCTATGATGATAGGGGATGTTCCTCCATGGTTACTCCCAGATCCTGTTGTTGATCTAACCTTGGTAGAGAAAAGGAAAGATTGGTCAGAAGTCAGTGATATAAGGAAACTGGTTGACAATTACATTGGTAGAAGTTTTTATGCTTTTTTACCGCTTTTCACAGATGGATCCAAGGACCCAGATAGTAGGCGCACAGGAGCAGGCATTTACCTTCCTGAATTTGATGTGCAGATATGTAGAAGACTAACAGATGAACTGTCACTATACTCAGTTGAACTGACACAAGTAACAGACACATCTCAACATCAACTGTTCAGAGGAGACAGTGTGAATCAGGCCTTCATGGTCGGATTGCTGCAAAGAAACCACTAGTAAAGGACACTAATAAGAAGAATAGACTTGCTTGGGCCAAAAAACACAATAAATTGAAATCTGTCCTTTGGTCTGATGAGTGCAAATTTGAGATTTTTTGTTTCAACCGCTGTGTCTTTGTGAGACGCAGAGTAGGTGAACAGATGATCTCCGCATGTGGGGTTCCCAACGTTAAGCATAGAGGAGGAGGTGTGATAGTGTGGGGGTGCTTTGCTGGTGACACTGTCTGTGATTTATTTAGAATTTAAGCCACACTTAACCGGCATGGCTACCACAGTATTCTGCAGCGATACGCCATCGCATCTGGTTTACCCTTAGTGGGACTATCTTTTGGTTTTCACCAGGACAACGACCCAACACACCTCCAGGCTGTGTAAGGGATATTTGACCAAGAAGGAGAGTGATGGAGTGCTGCATCAAATGACCTGGCCTCCACAATCACCCAACCTCAACCCAAATGAGATGGTTTGGGATGAGTTGGACCACAGAGTGAAGGAAAAGCAGCCAACAAGTGCTCAGCATATGTGGGAACTCCTTCAAGACTGTTAGAAAAGCATTCCAGGTGAAGCTTGTTGAGAGAATGCCAAGAGTGTGCAAAGCTGTCATCAAGACAAAGGGTGGCTACTTTGAAGAATATCAAATATAAAATATATTTTGATTTGTTTAACACTTTTTTGATTGCGACATGATTCCATATGTGTTATTTCATAGTGTTGATGTCTTCACTATTATTCTACAATGTAGAAATATTAAAAATAAAGAAAAACCCTTGAATGAGTAGGTGTGTCCAAACTTTTGACAGGTATTGTATATATACTGTATACACTACCAGTCAAAGTTTGGGGTCACTTAGAAATGTCCTTGTTAACCATGAAAACATACATGAAATTAGTTGCAAAATGTATAGGAAAAATAGTCAAGACGTTGACAAGGTTGCAGACATTTGGCATTCTAGTTGTCAATTTGTCGAGGTAATCTGAAGAGATTTCACCCCATGCTTCCCGAAACACCTCCCACAAGTTGGATTGGCTTGATGAGCACTTCTTACGGTCAAGCTGCCCCCACAACAGCTCAATAGGGTTGAGATCCGGTGTCTGTGCTGGCCACTCCATTATAGACAGAATACCAGCTGACTGCTTCTTCCCTAAATAGTTCTTGCATAGTTTGGAGCTGTGCTTTGGGTCATTGTCCTGTTGTAAGAGGAAATTGGCTCCAATTAAGCGCCGTCCACAGGCTATGGCATGGCGTTGCAAAATGGAGTGATAGCCTTGCTTCTTCAAGATCCCTTTTACTCTGCACAAATCTCCCACTTTACGACCACCAAAGCACCCCCAAACCATCACATTGCCTCCACCATGCTTGACAGATGACAGATGGCGTCAAGCACTCATTTTTTTTTGCATCTCACGAATGTTCTTCTTTGTGATCCGAACACCTCAAACCTCAATCTTTCCTTTAATTGGCCAGTCTGAGGTATGGCTTTTTCTTTGCAACTCCGCCTAGAAGGCCAGCATCCCGGAATCGCCTCTTCACTGTTGATGTTGAGACTGGTGTTTGCGGGTACTATTTAATGAAGCTGTCAGTTGAGGACTTGTGAGGTGTCTGTTTCTCAAACTAGACACTCTAATGTACTTGTCCTCTTGCTCAGTTGTGCACCGGGGCCTCCCAGTCCTCTTTCTATTTTGGTTAGAGCCAGTATGCGCTGTTCTGTGAAGGGAGTAGTATACAACGTTGTACGAGATCTTAAGTATCTTGGCAATTTCTCGCATGGAATAGCCTTCATTTCTCAGAACAAGAATAGACTGACGAGTTTCAGAAAAAAGTTATTTGTTTCTGCCCATTTTGAACCTGTAATCGAACCCACAAATGCTGATGCTCCAGATACTCAACTAGTCTAAAGAAGTCCAATTTAATTGCTTCTTTATTCAGCACAATGGTTTTTAGCTGTGCTAACATAATTGCAAAAGGGTTTTCTAATGATCAATTAGTCTTTTAAAATGATAAACTTGGATTAGCTAACAAAACGTGCTATTGGAACACTGGAGTGATGGTTGCTGATAATAGGCCTCTGTACACATATGTAGATATTCCATTAAAAATCAGCCGTTTCGAGCTACAAAAGTCATTTACAACATTAACAATGTCTACACTGTATTTCTGATCAATGTTATTTTAATGGACAATAAATGTGCTTTTCTTTCAAAAACAAGGACATTTTTAAGTGACCCCAAACGTTTGAAAGGTAGTGTATATATATGCAGATGTATGTGGACACCCCTTCAAGTTTGTGGATTTGGCTGTTTCAGCCAAACCCGTTGCTGACAGGTGTATAAAATCGAGTGCAGCCATGCAATCTCCATAGACAAACATTGGCAGTAGAGTGGTCTTACTGAAGAGCTCAGCAACATTCAACGTGGCACCGTCATAGGATGCCACCTTTCCAACAAGTTAGTTTGTCAAATTTCTGCCCTGCTAGAGCTGCCCCGGTCAACTGTAAGGGCTGTTATTGTGAAGTGGAAACGTCTAGGAACAACAATGGATCAGCCGCGAAAGTGGTAGGCCACACAAGCTCACAGAACTGAACCGCCGAGTGCTGAAGCGTTGCAACACTCACTACCGAGTTCCAAACTGCCTCTGGAAGCAACGTCAGCACAAGAACTGTTCATCGGGAGCTTCAAGAAATGGGTTTCCATGGCCGAGCAGACGCACACAAGCCTCAGATCCCCATGCACAATGCCAAGCGTCGGCTGGAGTGGTGTAAAGCCACCAATCGAACAGTGGAAAGCACAGGAGGCCGTGAGGGGAGGACAGCTTGTATAATGGCTGGAATGGGGTGAATGGAATGGTATCAAACACATGAAAACCATGTGTTTGATGAGTTGGATACCATTCCATTTTTTCCATTGCTGCCATTACTAAGATCCCGTCCTCCCCAATTAAGGTGCCACCAACCTCCTGTAGTGGAAATGTGTTCTTTGGAGTGATGAATCACGCTTCACCATTTGGCAGTCCAACGATGAATCTGGGTTTGGTTGATTCCAGGAGAATGCTACCTGCCCCAATGCATAGTGCCAACTGTCAAGTTTGGTGGAGGAATAATGGTATGGGGCTGTTTTCATGGTTCGGGATTGGCCCCTTAGTTCCAGTGAAGGGAAATCTTAATGGTACAGCATACAATGACGTTCTAGACAATTCTGTGCTTCCAACTTTGTGGCAATCATTTGGGGAAGACCCTGACAATGCCCCCATGCACAAAGTGAGGTCCATACAGAAATGGTTTGTCGCGATCAGTGTGGAAGAACTTGACTGGCCTGCACAGAGCCCTGACCTCAACCCCATCGAACACCTATTGGGATGAAATGGAACGCTGACTGCGAGCCAGGTCTAATCATCCCAACATCAGTGCCCGACCTCACTGCTCTTGTGGCTGAATGGAAGCAAGTCCCCGCAGAAATGTTCCAACATCTAGTGGAAAGCCTTCCCAGAAGAGTGGAGGCTGTTATAGCAGCAAAGGGGAGACCAACTCCATATTAATGCCCATGATTATGGAATGAGATGTTCGACAAGCAGGTGTCCACACACTGGTCTGTGACATTTCTCATTCTTATATATACACTGCTCAAAAAAATAAAGGGAACACTTAAACAACACAATGTAACTCCAAGTCAATCACACTTCTGTGAAATCAAACTGTCCACTTAGGAAGCAACACTGATTGACAATAAACTTCACATGCTGTTGTGCAAATGAAATAGACAACAGGTGAAAATTATAGGCAATAAGCAAGACACCTCCAATAAAGGAGTGGTTCTGCAGGTGGTGACCACAGACCACTTCTCAGTTCCTATGCTTCCTGGCTGATGTTTTGGTCACTTTTGAATGCTGGCGGTGCTTTCACTCTAGTGGTAGCATGAGACGGAGTCTACAACCCACACAAGTGGCTCAGGTAGTGCAGCTCATCCAGGATGGCACATCAATGCGAGCTGTGGCAAGAAGGTTTGCTGTGTCTGTCAGCGTAGTGTCCAGAGCATGGAGGCGCTACCAGGAGACAGGCCAGTACATCAGGAGACGTGGAGGAGGCCATAGGAGGGCATCAACCCAGCAGCAGGACCGCTACCTCCACCTTTGTGCAAGGAGGAGCAGGAGGAGCACTGCCAGAGCCCTGCAAAATGACCTCCAGCAGGCCACAAATGTGTATGTGTCTGCTCAAACTGTCAGAAACAGACTCCACGAGGGTGGTATGAGGGCCCAACGTCCACAGGTGGGGGTTGTGCTTACAGCCCAACACCGTGCAGGACGTTTGGCATTTGCCAGAGAATACCAAGATTGGCAAATTTGCTACTGGCGCCCTGTGCTCTTCACAGATGAAAGCAGGTTCACACTGAGCACGTGACAGACGGGACAGAGTCTGGAGATGCCGTGGAGAATGTTCTGCTGCCTGCAACATCCTCCAGCATGACCGGTTTGGCGGTGGGTCAGTCATGGTGTGGGGTGGTATTTCTTTGGGGGGCCGCACAGCCCTCCATGTGCTCGCCAGAGGTAGCCTGACTGCCATTAGGTACCGAGATGAGATCCTCAGACCCCTTGTGAGACCATATGCTGGTTGGCCCTGGGTTCCTCCTAATGCAAGACAATGCTAGACCTCATGTGGCTGGAGTGTGTCAGCAGTTCCTGCAAGAAGAAGGCATTGATGCTATGGACTGGCCCGCCCGTTCCCCAGACCTGAATCCAATTGAGCACATCTGGGACATCATGTCTCGCTCCATCCACCAACGCCACGTTGCACCACAGACTGTCCAGGAGTTGGCGGATGCTTTAGTCCAGGTCTGGGAGGAGATCCCTCAGGAGACCATCCGCCACCTCATCAGGAGCATGCCCAGGCGTCGTAGGGAGGTCATACAGGCACGTGGAGGCCACACACACTACTGAGCCTCATTTTGACTAGTTTTAAGGACATTACATCAAAGTTGGATCAGCCTGTAGTGTGGTTTTCCACTTTAATTTTGAGTGTGACTCCAAATCCAGACCTCCATGGGTTGATAAATTGGATTTCCATTGATTATTTTTGTGTGATTTTGTTGTCAGCACATTCAACTATGTAAAGAAAAAAGTATTTAATAAGATTATTTCTTTCATTCAGATCTAGGATGTGTTGTTTAAGTGTTCCCTTTATTTTTTTGAGCAGTATATATATATATAAACTCAGCAAAAAAAGAAAAAAAAGAAACGTCCCTTTTTCAGGACCCTGTCTTTCAAAGATAATTCGCAGCACTAACCTTTGACGATCTTCATCAGATGACACTCCTAGGACATCATGTTACAAAATACATGCATTTGTTGTTCGATAAAGTTCATATTTATATATAAAAACAACATTTTACATCGGCGCGTGACATTCAGAAAATATTTTCCCTCAAATACTGCCGGTGAATCAGCGCCACAGTTTACAAAAATACTTGTCATAAACGTTGGTACAAAATTAAACTGTCATTCAAAGAATTATAGATTAACATCTCCTTTATGCAAACGCTATGAAAGATTTCAAAAAAGCTTCACGAGGAAAGCACTCTTTGCAATAATGTCAGTACTGAGCTCAGAAAAATACACTAGGCTATACAGATTGCCGCCATTTTGAAGTCATCTAAAATATTAAATTGCATTAGAAATATTCCCTTACCTTTGATGATCTTCATCAGAAGGCACTTCCAGGTATCCCAGGTCCACAACAAATGTTGTTTTGTTCGATAAAGTCCATAATTTATGTCCAAATAACTCCTTGTTTTTCGCGCGTTTAGTTCAGCTACTCCAAATGTAGGAAGCGCGCGGACGATGTCGCGACGAAAAGTTTAAAAAAAGTTGTATTTACATTCGTTCAAACATGTCAAACGTTGTAAAACATCAATCTTTAGGGCCTTCAGAACGTGAAGATTCAGTAATATTTCAACCGGACGGTTCCTGTGTCTTGAAAAAGGTTTTGAACGGAGGATCCGCTCTCATGAACGCGCACCAAGAAGTGATGTCATCCCCTGCCTCAACAACATCCCCTCCTTCTTATTCGGTCTCTGTTGGATGGCAACAGCAACTGCCCGAGTTACACCAGGAACGCACAATCCCTCCATCACTGCTCAGACTGTCCGCAATAGGCTGAGAGAGGCTGGACTGAGGGCTTGTAGGCCTGTTGTATGGCAGGTCCTCACCAGACATCACCGGCAACAACGGTGCCTATGGGCACAAACCCATCGTCGCTAGAACAGACAGGACTGGCAAAAAGTGCTCTTCACTGATGAGTCGTGGTTTTGTCTCACCAGGGTCGATGGTCTGATTCACGTTTATCGTCGAAGGAATGAGCGTTACACCGAGGCCTGTACTCTGGAGCGGGATCGATTTGGAGGTGGAGGGTCCATCATGGTCTGGGGCGGTGTGTCACAGCTTGTTGTCATTGCAGGCAATCTCAACACTGTGCGTTACAGGGAAGACATCCTCCTCCCTCATGTGGTACCCTTCTTGCAGGCTCATCCTGACATGACCCTCCAGCATGACAATGCCACCAGCCATACTGCTCGTTCTGTGCGTGATTTCCTGCAAGACAGGAATGTCAGTGTTCTGCCATGGCCAGCGATGAGCCCGGATCTCAATCCCATTGAGCACGTCTGGGACCTGTTGGATCGGAGGGTGAGGGCTAGGGCCATTCCCCCCAGAAATGTCTGGGAACTTGCAGGTGCCTTGGTGGAAGAGTGGGGTAACATCTCACAGCAAGAACTGGCAAATCTGGTGCAGTCCATAAGGAGGAGATGCACTGCAGTACTTAATGCAGCTGGTGGCCACACCAGATACTGACTGTTACTTTTGATTTTGACCCCCTGCCCCCCCCCCTCTGTTTGTCCCATGTCTATGGAACTTGTTCAGTTTATGTCTCAGTTGTTGAATCTTGTTATGTTCATACAAATATTTACACATGTTAAGTTTGCTGGAAATAAACGCAGTTGATAGTGAGAGGACGTTTCTTTTTTTGCTGAGTTTATGTTTGTATTTTTTGTATCTTGTAATTTTTATTTTTAGGTATTACTGTACTGTTGGAGCTAGAAACACAAGCATTTTGCTACATCTGCAAATCGGTGTATGCGACCAATAAACTTTGATTTGATTTACAGTATACTACAGTCAAAAATGCAAAATACTACATTAAAGTCCGCCAAAGCACTGAAGGAAATACCATAGAATACTACAGACGTACGCAAAAACATTACAGTGAATATATTATATACATGTATTAATACTGCAGTATTTAAACCATAGTAGTATACTTTGATATGGGAAGATCTGGGATTGGTTTTGGGAATGTACCCAGAATAGAATCTTCTGGCTCTTGGATAGCAACACTATCCTGTGACTGTCCTCTTCCAGTCAGCCCAGCTAGACATACAGTAATCCAAGAGATTTTCCCTGAAATCCAACATTTGGCCAAACCATCTTGCAGTTGAGATTGCTTAAGAATCAGAATTGTCTGTTGAAAAAAATGCAATTATTTTATTAATGTCCATCTGGCAGTCAGTTTATTCGGGTTCTTTGCAACTCTAACAGTGTTTATCCAGATTTTGGGAGAATTAACATTCAGTGCCTTGCAAAATTATTCAGCCCCCTTGGATTTCTTTCACATTATTGTGTTAGAAGGTTGGATTAAAATTAATTTAATTTTAAAAATTCTGTCAACAATCTACACAAAATAGACTAATGTCAAAGTGGAAGAAAAAAATGTTTATCCTGAAAATCTCCCCAGTATTTGTCGATGTCAAGCCTACCCATACCATGATGCTGCCACCACCATGCTCTAAAAGAAGGGGCCAGTTAGTCAGTGATGTCTTGGATTTACCACAAACACAGAGCTTTTACATTTAGGTAAAAAATATATATTTCTTTGTTATGTTTTTTTGCAGTACTACTTTAGTGCCTTGTTGCATACAAGAAGCATGTTTTGGAATATTTTGTATCAAATCAAATGTATTTGTCACATACACATGGTTAGCAGGTGTTAATGCAAGTGTAGCGAAAAACTTGTGCTTCTAGTTCCCGACCATGCAGTAATAATATCTAACAAGCAATATACCAATTCCACAACAACTACCTTGTACACACAAGTGTAAAGGAATGAATACGAATATGTACATAAAAATATATAAATGAGTGATGGCCGAACGGCATAGGCAAGATGCAGTAGATGGTATGGAGTACAGTATATACATATGAGATGAGTATTGTAGGGTATGAAAACATATAAAGCAGCATTGTTTAAGGTGGCTAGTGATACATTACATCAGGATGGCAAGATGCAGTAGATGGTATAGAGTACAGTATATTCATATGAAATGAGTAATGTAGGTTATGAACACATTATATAAATTGGCATTGTTTAAAGTGGCTAGTGATACATCTAATTACATCAAGATGGCAAGATGCAGTAGATGGTATGGCGTAGAGTATATACATATGAGATGAATAATGTATGTTACGTAAACATTATCTAATATAAATAATATAAAGTGGCAAGTGATAAATTGTTTACATCAATTTTCCCATTATTAAAGTGGCTTGAGTTGAGTCAGTATGTTGGCAGCAGCCACTCATTGATGATGGCTGTTTAACAGTCTGATGGCCTTGAGATAGAAGCTGTTTTTCAGTCTCTCGGTTCCAGCTTTGATGCACCTGTACTGACCTCGCCTTCTGGATGTTAGCGGGGTGAACAGGCAGTGGCTTGGGTGGTTGCTGTCCTTGATGATCTTTTTGGCCTTCCTGTGACATCGGGTGGTGTAGGTGTCCTGGAGGGCAGGTAGTTTGCACCCGGTGATGCGTTGTGCAGACCTCACTACCCTCTGGAGAGCCTTCCGGTCATGGGCGGAGCAGCTGCCGTACCAGGCGGTGATACAGCCCGACAGGATGCTCTCGATTGTGCATCTGTAAAAGTTTGTGAGTGTTTTTGGTGACAAGCCGAATTTCTTCAGCCTCCTGAGGTTGAAGAGGCGTTTGGAGGGTACTATGGTGTTAAATGCTGAGCTGTAATCGATGAACAGCATTCTTACATAGGTATTCCTCTTGTCCAGAGGAGTTTGGAGGGTACTATGGTGTTAAATGCTGAGCTGTAATCGATGAACAGCATTCTTACATAGGTATTCCTCTTGTCCAGATGGGTTAGGGCAGTGTGCAGTGTGATGGCGATTGCGTCGTCTGTGGACCTACTGGGTCGGTAAGCAAATTGGAGTGGGTCTAGGGTGTCAGGTAGGGTGGAGGTGATATGGTCCTTGACTAGTCTCTCAAAGCACTTCATGATGATGGAAATGAGTGCTACAGGGCGGTAGTCATTTAGCTCAGTTACCTTAGCTTTCTTGGGAAAAGGAACAATGGTGGCCCTCTTGAAGCATGTGGGGACAGCAGACTGGGATAAGGATTGATTGAATATGTCTGTAAACACACGCCTGCAGCCTTGCGAGGGTTAACACGTTTTAATGTTTTACTCAAGTTGGCTGCAGTGAAGGAGAGTCCGCAGGTTTTGGTAGCGGGCCGTGTTAGTGGCACTGTATTGTCCTCAAAGCGAGCAAAAAACTTGTTTAGTCTATCTGGGAGCAAGACATCGTGATCCGCGACGGGGCTGATTTTTCTTTTGTAGTCCGTGATTGACTGTAGACCCTGCCACATACCTCTCGTGTCTGAGCCGTTGAATTGGGACTCCACTTTGTCTCTGTACTGATGCTTAGCTTGTTTGATTGCCTTGCGGAGGGAATAGCTACACTGTTTGTATTCGGAAAGGTTTTTCACTTTGCCCTGATTAAAAGCAGTGGTTCGTGAGTTCAGGTTTGCACGAATGCTGCCATCAATCCACGATTTCTGGTTGGGGAATGTTTTAATAGATGCTGTTGGTACGACATCGCCGATGCACTTGTTAATGAACTCGCACACCGAGTCAGCGTATTCGTCAATGTTGTTGTTCGCCGCAATGCGGAACATATCCCAGTCCACGTGATCGAAGCAATCTTGAAGCGTGGAATCCGATTGGTCGGACCAGCGTTGAACAGACCTGAGGGCGGGAGCTTCCTGTTTTAGTTTCTGTCTATAGGCTGGGAGCAACAAAATGGAGTCGTGGTCAGCTTTTCCAAAGGGAGGGCGGGGGAGGGCCTTATATGCGTCGCGGAAGTTAGAATAACAGTGGTCTAGGGTTTTCCCCCCCCTGGTAGCACAATCGATGTGCTGATAGAATTTTGGGAGCCTTGTTTTCAGATTAGCCTTGTTAAAATCCCCGCCTACAATAAATGCAGCCTCAGGATATGTGGTTTCCAGTTTACATAGAGTCCAATGAAGTTCTTTCAGGGCCGTCGATGTGTCTGCTTGGGGGGGGATTTACACGGCTGTGATTATAATCGAAGAGAATTCTCTTGGTAGATAATAAGATCAGCATTTGATAGTGAGGAATTCTAAGTCAGGTGAACAAAATGACTTGAGTTCCTGTATGTTGTTATGATCACACCACGTCTCGTTAATCATAAGGCATACACCCCCACCCTTCTTCTTACCAGAGAGATGCTTGTTTCTGTCGGCGCGATGCGTGAAGAAACCAGGTGGCTGTACCGACTCAGATAGCGTGTCTCGAGTGATCCGTGTTTCGGTGAAACAAAGAACGTTACAGTCTCGGATGTCTCTCTGGAATGCTACCCTTGCTCAGATTTCGTCTACCTTGTTGTCAAGAGACTGGACATTGGCGAGTAGTATGCTCAGGAGTGGTGTGCGATGTGCCTGTCTGACCAGAAGACGGCTGGGATCCGATCCATTGTCCTGGGTGGTGGGCCAAACAGAGGATCCGCTTCGGGAAAGTCGTATTTCTGGTCGTAATGTTGGTAAGTTAACGTTTCTCTTATATCCAATAGTTCCTCCCGACTGTATGTAGTTAAACCTAAGATTACCTGGGGTAACAATGTAAGAAATAACACATAAATAAGCAAAATACTGCATAGTTTCCTAGGAAAGGCGAAGCGAGGCGGCCATCTTTGTCGGTGCCGGAAGTAGTATATTTGTGTTCTTCTTTCACTGTCATTTAGGTCATTATTGTGGAGTCACTACACTGTTGCTGAGCCATCCACAGTTCTATCTCATCACAGCCATTGAACTCGGTAACATCGCTGAGGAGTTTCCTTCCTCTCCTGCAGCTCTGTTCAGAAGCATGACTGTATCTTTGAGGCGTCTGGGTGGTTTAATACATAATGCACAGCATAATTATTAACTAGACCATGGTTAAATAGATATTTAATGTCTGATTTGTTTTTGTTACCCATCTACCAATTACTGCCCTAGGCTTTTTGAATCTGTGCTTGAAATTCGATACTTGATGACTGAGGGATCTTACAGAGGAAGGGTTATTCATTTAAAAATAATGTCAACCCCTATTATTTCACAAAGAGTGAGTTCATGTAACTTTTTATGTCATTTGTTAAGCCAAAATGTACTCCTGAATTAATTTAGTATTGCCTAAACAAAGGGGCTGAATACTTATACATTTACTATGTTGTTTTTTTCAGCTTTTATTTTTTACGGAAAACATATTCCACTTTCACATTGGAGTATGTTGTGTCTATTGTTAAAAAAACAAATGACACAGACAATTTAATCCCACTTCGTAACACAATAAAATGTGAAGAAATCCAACATTTCTGAATACTTTTGCAAGGCACTGTATTTACTGGCACAGCTCTCTGTATACTAAGTGTTTCATATTGCGATTGCTCCCATGGAGGACAAAGAGCTAAGTGGTATCAACACATTTGTGGAACACAAAGCATCTGTGGTGGTCTATGAAAATTATCAACAGATTCCTGTCAGAGCCAAGCATCCCACTTTTCCACACGATGATGGGCCACGTGAGAAACTACAGTAACTTGGGAAAACAAGGTTTGAGTGGATTGATGGAGGAATCAACACACACACCAAGTATCCTCGAGATCCAAGTCATGTATTTAAAGGGTCTATCCGCAGTTGAAACAATAACAATGCGACATCCCCTCCACTTTTTTTGGTAAAAAACGGAAGTATAGGGCTGGAGAAATGTAACCACCGTCATAGACAGAGCATTAGATACAAGGACTAACTATCCATGATATAAAAATTCTAGTTTTAACTATGTGTTGAGGCTATACAGTGTTTGTTTGGTGTTCTTCTTAATGTTTTGTATACTCAGTGAATAACAACTACAGTATTTCAGTGCGCGTTTGGGATTATCAAGGCATTTTCAGCCAAGACCACAAGGGGGTTTATTGATCCATTCGCTTCGTTCTGCTTTCCTTCACACCCTGAAAACGGGTACCCTCTCTCTCCTCTCCTCTGTCGCACTCGTGCAGACTGCTGAACAGAGGAGCGTTTCAGGGACTGGGAAGATTGCTTTGTTACAACCTCTATTGCCTAGCCACCTGTGTCGCCGACTGACCGATGCCAGTAGTATAACATACCTGTATAAGGTAGCTCGCACTGAATGGAATAATATCTCTTGCTGATCCGGTTTTCACAAATGTGGGATTTGTAAAAGGCTACTGAGCTGTTGTGACATCGTTGGATTGAACAGTACTGCCTCTTGGAAGTGGACAAAACATGGACTAATTTTGATTCACAATGGGATTAAAACTATTTCTTGTGCTCAGTTTGTTCTGCGTCACCTCAGGTAGGACACACATTTGCCATTGACCATAATGTCTCGTAGCTAGTTAATGTCAACGACTTGAGACACCCACTTTACAACATACATGATTGTAAGCTATCATCAAACTGGATTGTCATTGTCGTGTAATTTAGTATTTCTCCTATCCACTTTCAGCTATTATTAAAAATTGCAGTTGTAAATGTCAGATATATTTCTGAACACTTAGATGCGCATCTACCCAGCATCAATAACCTTTCAGGACAGGTCACTGAATATGCTATGAATTTTGTCCTTCATGCGTAGCCTATTGTGTTTGTGTTTATATCAATAAGTTTTAGGTTTCGGGGTTGATCCTGCTCTACGCATCAACGTGTTCGATGAATTAACGCTTGGAGAGGGTTTTGATGGAGTTAATCAAGTCCAGGGCTTTCACAGCGAGTCTCGGGCGTTCCACTTTCAAGGTAAGATGCTGCCATGAAGACACCTAATATGCTGTGTTGGGCTGAAGGTGACAGGGCAACAATGATTGATTGCAGTTTTTTCTTCATAAGAATGAAGTCCAAACTCATCAAACATGGTAAGGGAAAATACTTGTTTTGTACTATATAATATTAGATTGACTAATGGTAAATGGGCGTTGATGCTCTTAGAAGCTCTCATATAGATGGAAACCATTCAATTTATGCATCTTCTCCACAATACAACCTGTTTGCACAACCATCTCTTTTGACATACAGTAGCGTTGTGTTGTCATTGTCTCTTTGAGTGAGGCCAGGGGCCCAGGATGCCACCTGCCCATAACAAAGGCAATGATTCCCATAATAGAGAGGGGTGTGGGGGTGACACAGATCTGGGCAGACACAGACATGCAAATAATGATGGAAAGACGGCATAATGAGATTAGTCAGCAACAACACCCCGGGCTCGTGGAGATGTATGGAGCGTGGATGAGGGTGAATTGGCCACTCTATGGACCCAAGTCAGACTGGTCCTTCAATGATCCCCCAGTGTCTGAAGTATATTTGATTATATTTGATTTGATTAGGGGTTGTCTAGTCTGAACCTGTATTAGTTTGTCAGAGATAGGAGCCATTAGTAAGAATATCACTAGAAGCAATCTCCATGTTTGTCCCGTCTTAACATGCTAGTCTTGATCATCTGACTGGCAAAGTGGTGGTGTATTGGACAGAGAAATGCCGTTTGTCACAAGAGTTCTGCTGGTGTCGCGCTCTAGTTGTAGGTTTTACTGCTCTGCCCTCGCACCTTTTAAAATATCACTAAATAATACATCATTTTAAATTAGGGTAATTCCATTTGAATTCAATCACTTTTTGACAGCACTTCTTTTGTTTCGAACGAAACCTTCCATACACATTTGGCCATTGTAGAAGTGCTAAGAAAGTGACTTTTTGGACCTGAATTAAGATGTAAAGGTACACAAAGTTGACCCATTTTGCATATCCCACCATAGCATGAGACATCCATGTCTTCATCAATGGAAAATATAAACTGTTGCGATTGATATAATTTAAAAGCCACAAACAGGGTTGTCAAGCTAAAATAAAAATGATCATCCTTTAACGCTAATTATCTAAAAACGCACCAACTCCCATTGTTTTCATATTTGGGTATGTTGTAATTTACACCCTGTTTTACATCATCGAAGGTTTTTGTGTTGTGTCCGCCCTCGGTTGAGACAAAACATGCTCTTGTGTCGTATTTTGGCTGATAAATGTACTAAAATGGGAATACATTTGAAATGTCAACTTTCAAGTGGTACCACAAAGATGATTGTAGATCCACACATCAGAGAATGTTGACTTGAATGGGAATATCTGTTGTTTTAAATTACACTGTCAATCCCCCAGTAGATAATAGAAAATACATGACCATTTAAATTGACATTCGACGGTGGCTGGACTTGCTGTCATATTGGTGGTCGTAATTAGAAGTTACAGTACAATTTCAGTCAAATCTACATTTCAATGGTGTACCAGCTAAATTGGTGTAGTCTAAAGGGATAGGTGAAATATGTTTCTATGATTGAAATGACACCCAACCTGTCTTCAAGAGCATGTTGTCTCTCAGCTGATGGCGGGCACAACACAGAAACCTCAGGTGATGTGAAATAGGGTCTAAGCTACAACAGCAACAAAAAATCAGAGTTTACGCGTTTTTAGATAATTGACATGAAATGTTATTTTTTTATAAAAAAAAAATACAAATTCAAGAAATAATCAAATAGTTTGACAACACTTTTTTTAAAAGCTTTTAAATGACATCAAACTTTTCCAGTGACAAAAACATGGATGGTGGGGAATGCATAATGGGTCAACATTGAACACCTTTATCTTCTGAATGTTTTGGCATTCGGGTCCAAAAAGTCCCTTTCTGACCACTTCTTCCATGTGCAAACATATATGGAAAGAATTCCTTAAATCAAAAGGAATGCTGTCAAAAAATGATTGAATTCAAATGGATTCACCCATAGGTTTTTCCATGGTAAAGTTCTCTGGAGAAGAATATCAACCCGTACACATTAACAGATAAAGCTCTATGCATCCAGATCAATGCCTACAAAATGTGGTGTTCTGCCTTCAAACGGAACATTTGGCATCTTATAAGCACATCATCCAATACAAAAGTGATGAACATTGATGTTATAGGAATACCTCATTTCCAAATCCTTCTACTACACATACCTCATGTCTATCCTCTCATTTAAATCTACTGCTCTGTAGCCCTGCAGGTCATGGCTAGAAGGGATCCAGCCTTTGTCAAATTAACATCAGATTTGACTTTTCATAGCAGGTTAGGATAAATTATTCATCACGTTAGGAGAATTAACGTAGCAGGTTAGGAGAATTAGGTTAAGCTTAGGAAAAGGGTTAATATGACAAAAGCTGTATGTATCCCTTCTAACCATGACCCTGCCAGCACATTTATGTATAGTGCCTCAACGTCTGCAGCTAGAGCCCCTTCTCCTCTTTGTAATGTCCCATCCTCTACTATGCCACCCTCTCTCCTCCAGTTCGCCATTGGTGTCACAAAATAGAAACATGACTCAGACGCCCCCGTACATTCTTCAGTGTGCCTCTGTCAATACAGCCCTTATTTCTCTGGATTACCTTTGAGCAGAGTTTAAGCACATTCAATTACCCACCCAGCAGAAAGGAAAACGCTGCGTTATTTATGGCTGCTTCTGCCTGCTGACATCATTCATTTAGGATGTCTCTGTTAAGTAAGTGATGCTGGGTGGAGGCGCGGTGCGGAGCGGCAGCCAAACCTTCTGGCCTCTGTAGTGTAGTCTCTGGATATAGAGCTGTCTGTCTGATTGGGGTTGATAGACTGTAATCCAGATGTGTGGCTTTGGCTCGGCTAACATGGCTGCATGGGTTCATTCCGATGCTCATTAGAAACCAATCTGAATGTATACAGGGCTGTGGCTGCCTGTTTCTCTGCCTGCCTGCCCATGGGGGTGGCTGGTATCTCTAGGAGGCGGGCGAAGGCGAGGAGAGGATTCTGGAGGTGGTGAAAGAGGGGAGGAAGATAGGGAATGTTTGTGTGTGTGTGCTAGCTTGCATGGATATGTGTGTGTGTGTGTGTGTGAGAGAGAGAGAGAGAGAGAAAGAGAGGAGGGAGGTGGGGATTGCATTTTAGAACAACCCCCCCCCCCCCCTGCAGCAGATTGTCTTTGAAGGTACATGTCAACTGTACAGCAAAGCCACAGTTCAGATAGAGAGGCATGCCTCGGGGACTGGTATGATAGAGCTGGAGGAAGGAATGCCCCTGGCTATATCAGTCGCACCTATTTGGGGCAGGTGGCACCCTGTAGAAGGAACTTCGTTCATCCTATGTTTTGGTTGCAAACAAGACATCTTCATGATTAAAATAGGTTTCAGAGTAGATCCCTCTGTGGTACATACGAAGCACACCCACAAACAGCACTGAACTCCTATCGGACACAGTCTTACTACAGTAACTGATGCTGGAAAAGCAGCTTGCCATGGTCACGACAGTAAGCGGTCAGTGAGCGGTGTCCTATTCACACAGCTGCATGCTCGTGAACCCAGAGCCCTGCGTGCCGTGTGTTGCTTTTGTGTCACCAGCCAGCCAGAGCTGTGTCAGAGAGGCATTAGTTCTTGTGGGATGGAAGAGACTCATTTATTATAGAGCAGCGCTCCCTGTGTGTGTCTGTGTGTCTCTCTGTGTGTGTGTGTGTGTGTCTACCAACCAAACAGGAGGCATCTAATAGTCTAACCTCTGGGGCTACAGACAGCTATTCCGGCAGAAACACAGCATTCCCATCTGACTGTTTCTATGTGGAAGGACTTGTGACAGTAACTTGACCCACAAATCAAGGTGTTTTTAGCCCTGTCAAGCCAACCTGATCCTTTGTTCCAGAAGTGCTGATGTTGGTTGGGGGTTATTTCTGTCACCTCCGGGCCACCATACACCATACATTTACATAGATAAAAGACTGGTGGCTGGCTGACACCAGCTCAAAGACTCTGAATGTCAGACAGTCAGTGGCTGGCGGACTGACGGCAGTGCAGAGTCGATCAGAGAGTTTTGGAGACAGTGCTGCCCCAGCAGTCCTGGAGGTGCCCTTGGCTCAGTTTAGTGTTTGTTCCAGTAGAGCGGACACACAGTAGAGGGATAGACCATCCTCCGAATGCAGATTGCCTGATCCGGCCGAAGCCGGCGCTGGTATTGGATTATTCAGTTAGAAGCTGTAGGCTAGCCAAAGGGGGGTAATGGAGGGTTTGGAGTTGCTGTTGAGTTTATCATTACTGTTGTCTCCCAAAAGAGACGTTCTCGGTTCCAACCCTCCCACGCAGATACCTCAGCCTCACCTCCAACGTTTAAAACAAAAAGTGTTTGGGGAAAATTCTGTCATTTCTAACTGGCGGTGTTACGCAATGTTGAGTGAGGCAGGAATGTATTTAAGTAAACACTATCCTCATTATTTAGATCAAAACATTGCTGTGATTAGGGATGCACCGATTTTTACATTTTGGCCGATACCGATATCCGATATTTTCCTTGCCAAAAAAACCCAATTCTGATAACCAATATTTCAAATTTTTGCATCTTTTTAAGCATTCTAGTATAGTTAAATAGTTAACACACCCGCACATGGACGCAGCGGTCTAAGGCACTGCATCTCAGTGCAAGAAGCGTCACTACAGTCTCTGGTGCGAATCCAGGTGGTATCACATCCGGCCGTGATTGGGAGTCCCATAGGGCGGCGCACAATTGGCCCAGCGTCGTCTGGGTTTGGCTAGGGTAGGACGTCATTGTAAAGAAGAATTTGTTCTTAACTGACTTGCCTAGTTAAGTAAAGGTTACACACACACCACACCACACTGAACAAAATGTTATTTTGTTGGCTTTTACGTATGTCCCCATTACCAGTAAAACATAATCAAAACCTATTTCTTTCACTTACTTGCTGTGCTGTTTATTTGTTCAGTCGTTTCATTCTCAACCAGGATTTCATCATACATGTCAAGCATTGAAGTTTCAACCGTGGTCTCTCTTCCTCTGTGAGCACAGTCACTGCGTCCGTCTTCATCTTTTCTAGCTGTGTATGTAACATTTCATGTAAATCATCTTTCTTGTCTGCATCGAAGTAGCGGTCCTTGTACCTAGCATCAAGCATGGTGGTGACACAGTAAAAAGGCTCAGAGAGAATTCCACCAAATCGCTTGTTCACAGCCTCGAGTACTTTTATAAGTTTTAACCCCACGGTCTGTGTCGGCAGTTTTGTTGAGCAGGCGTTACAATTCCATAACAGAGGGTATCACGTCTGCTGCAGGTGATTAGCTTATTTCTCCAGTCAGTTGTTCAAATGGCGCTAGGAGTGTGTTCATGTTTCCAAGTTTCAAACATGTTCTCAAATGCCATTGAAATGGCAGCAGCGGTATGAGAACCAGCACATTCTTGAGCATGCAATACAGCTTTCCTCAGTACGAAATCCTTGTCGACCCACTGTGCTGTCAGACTCAGCATGCTCATGGGGCTGACATCGCTGGCCCAAATGTCAGTCGTGAAGCTAATAGCAGTGACGCTCATAGCAAGTAGCTCATAGATGTGCATTTCAACAATACTGTAACTCCGGTAGGGCAACATCTAAAAAATAGTGTGTGCCGGGGCTCGACCAGTCGGCGAAAGCCAACATCATCCACAACAGAGGACGGTTGATTGTCAAGAGCAATGAATTCCATTATCTTGGCGTTAATGGATTTCGCCTTTGAGTTGTCTCGCTGAAATTTTCTTACTCTTTCAAATGACTGCTCGACTTCAACTTGTTTAGTTGTTGGAAGTGTGCGCTTAGTATTTTTCTGCTTTTGTTGTGTAGCGCTGTATTTTCGTGGCGTCATTACGTCATCTACTTACGTTATAAAGGTATGCACGTCAGCTTAGACATCGGTTTTGCACATCTGCGTTAAACTAGACATCGGGCCGATGCCGGTATTTTTAGCTAATATTGTCTGATTCCGATATGCTCACCGATATATTGTGCATCCCTAGCTGTGATCTTTAACCTGTTGAGGATCTTATCCCGATCTTATCCCGGTATTGGGATTCATTGTCATGTGACCATGGCGGGGAATTCAAAACTGCAAGAGTAATCATTTCAAAAAATCAAATAATCAACTATTTTCCTCCATTTGAAAGATATATCTCCTAAATCTAACCACGCTGTCCGATTTTCAGAGGCATTACGGAGAATGCATAAAGTTAGGTTATGTGAGGAGAGTACATTGACAATAGCTGCGTGTAATGTTTAGCCAATTCAAAGAAGGGCATCAACAGACAGAAAACTAGCTAGAATTATGCACTTACCTTTGACAACCTGCATCAGATGACACTCATAGGACATTATGTTATACAATACATGCATTTTTAGTTCCATCAAGTTCATATTTATATCCAAAAACAGCATTTACAGTCGCGGTGAAATTCAGAATTTTTTTCGGCTCGAATGCACCCAGTGAATCCAGCATTACAAATCACGGAATTACTATTCGAAAACATTGGTAAATTATAATATTGTCATTCAAAGAATAATATATTATCATCTCGTAATTGCTACCGAAGGGCCAGATCTCAAAATAACTTTACTGGGAAATCACATTTTGTATAAACTGGGTACTATGCTAACAACAATAAGCTATATGCTAAGCTAAGCTAAGCTATACCGTTAGCATTAGCATCATCTAATATCGATAATAACATTCTAAATATCCCCTTACCTTTGATTATCTCCATCAGAAGGCGCTGCCAGAGATCCCAGGTCCAGAACAAATGTGGTTTCTTTTGACAAAGTTCATAATTTATGTCCAAATAGTTAGCGTTCAGTAGGCTCCCACAAAATGAGGTGGGCAGTGTAAAGTCACGTCGAAAAACTAAAGAAAACCTAGTAAATAATCTATTTACGTTTGTTTAAACATGTCAAACGTTGTTTAGCACTAATCTTTTGTTCCATTTTTAACGTGAAACATCAGTAAACATCAGTAATATTTTCACACAACCTATCAAGTGTCTAGAATAAACGATAATGACAAAGGCACTCTTCTCAGATTCATGCGCAGGCGCAAAAAATGAAGTGATGACGTGTCAACTTGTAAGCTTTCTAATTCGGTGTGTATTTATCACAGATGCTTCAAACAACTTTCTAAAGATCGTTGACATCTAGTGGAAGCAGTAGGAGTTGCGAACTGAATCCTTTCTCACTGTGGTATCTTTAAAACAATGACACTAAATAGTACAGTCACAAAATTCTCTTTTTTTTTAATCTATTTTTCACAGGTTTTTGCCTGCAATATGAGTTTTGTTATACTTACAGACACCATTCAAACTGTTTTAGAAAATTCAGAGTGTTTTCTATCCGAATGTGTTAATAATATGCATATCCTAGCTTCTGAGTTGGTGTAGGAGGCAGTTAAAAATGGGCACATATTTCTTTCAAAATTCTCAATACTGCCCCCGTGGCCCGTAGAGGTTAACTTGCTATTATTGTTGGACTCTGTTCTGGTTAAAGTCAGGCACAACCTTTATGGAATGATTAAAAAAACATCTATATTATCTATATAATCTATAGATGTTACCCAACCCTGTACAGTGTACACTTAAGGGGTCACAGTATACGGTGTACATGTGTACGGCGTAGGAGTTCATTCTGAAAATACTGTAAGATACGGGAGCAGTTAGAAAGGATTGTGTGATAGTTAGGCCAGGTTTGGAGCTTTAAAGGCACCTGTTCCAAATGGTAAACCTATGAACCATTGATTAGATTGGCATTACCCCCCCATGCGTTTCTAAATAGTTAACCAAATAGCTACCCGGACTATCTGCATTGACCCCTTTTGCACCAACTCTTTGTACTCATCACATATGCTGCTGCTACTGTTTATTATCTGTCCTGTTGCCTAGTCACTTTACCCCTACCTATATGTACGCATCAACCTCACGTACCCCTGCAGATCGACTCAGTACTGGTACCCCGTGTATATAGCCAAGTTATCATTATTCATTGTGTATATATTCCTTGTGTTATTAGCTTTCTATTATTTAATAATAATTCTCTCTGCATTTTTTGGAAGGGCACAAACTTGGAGTTCAGACTGATAAAAAAAGTAGCATTACTCAGTTACAGATTAGAGTCAATCACCTGGTGTGAAACCATTAAAGCTGTATACATTCTGCAGATAAGATTAGTGTGCTGGCTAGGCTACCACAAAGCTCTGTTTCCCAGGAACCTCTCTGAGCCTGATGCTTTGAACTTCTCACTCTGTCAATGCATTTCTTGATGCCCGAAAAGGAGTGTTTTTCCCCTTAATTAATCTGTGTCAGTTAGTTCAGTGATAGCATTGAAAGCGATGCCAATGTGAGATAAGGTATGACATGGATGTTCCTTTCCAGGCTATTTAATGTCTGTTTTGCCCATGTTAGAGTGGTCATTAAAAGCAGGTGGTCGCCCCATGCAGGCGCCTGCCAATACCTAATCGACTGATGGCTTCTGATGGCTCCTGCCTTGCAGTGCAGTGCATGGGGATGGGGCCTAGGGTATTGATTTGGCAGAGAGTGGGGGAATCTGGCCCTTTCATCCACTCCTCTTTCATGTGGAGGGTTTTTGGGAGGGTTACTGGTAGGGTACTGTCTGGGGCTAATCTTATGCCCTGAGTGAGCAGCACCGACGCAGGGGTCCTATCTCTATGCTTTTGATGCGGGCGTCTCCAAACACAGCCGTGCTCATCAGTAAGTCTGAGAGAGGGGTCCATCTAGCTCCCTAAAGCCCCACCCTACCCCATCCTCCCAACCAGTCCCTCCCCCAATTTGACACTCCCCACCCCCCATGGGAAAGCAGGCTGTGTTCTTAAGAGGAGAGGTTACCACCAAATCACAGGCTGATGGCTTGCTGTGGATCCCCGGGCTCAGTCCCAAGACCCCTCGGCCCAAACGGTCCCCTACCTCACCTTCATTCTGCCCCTCCATTGTGCCTGGGATTGAGATATTAGTGTGGTCCCCTTGTCTTGGCCAGTCACACCCGCCATGCTGAGGTCTGGCACATTACTGACTAGCACAGCACCGTACCATCTGCGGGCCGGAGCCTTTTGCTTGGGTTCAGTTTTGTTTTTCAAGTCTGACAAATGGCTCATTGTATTTCTGTTGTAGGGAAAACGTCACTAAACCATTATGCGTCACCCTATTTGATCTGTAATTACGATTCAATGAGGTAGTCCACTAAGTCACCTCAAAGCATTAATAATTTCCCCAAATGTCCTACATTATTATGAAGAGTGGCCACTTAGATTTAATTATTCATTCAGAGGCTTTCTGTTGCTACCGTCAGGTTACTGCTGGGCAGACTAATCTGGTACATGTCACCGTTGCATCTGTCCCACCTCAGCCAATGACACTTTAATGACACCAGCTGTGGTGAGAGGATGCAGTCTAGCGTTGCATCTGTCTAGAGGACCTAAAAACCAGACAACCTTTTTTGTTGTTGACAGAAACGACTCAAAACATGGCCTCCCCATGGAGTAGCCTAGCCAGCATCCGACAGATGCTAATGCTAGCAGCACACGTTACACTCCTTCCCCGAAGACTGTATAACGTGCGTGTCTCCTATCACACGCATCGTCGACTACTCTACATGCTCTCCCTGCACAGTGCCAGGCTTCATCGTGGCCTTGGTAGTGTTTGCAGGTTGCATTGTGTTAATTGTCTACTCCCACCAGCTGGAAGTTAAATGTTTATGCACTGAGGAGAGGAGAGGCAGCGATGCTAGCTTAGCTTCCCGTAGTGCTAAAGAATGCCATCCTGCATGCGTCCCCTGGCTGGGAGTGAACCCTTTGATGTGATCGCTTCTGAGAAATGTCATCATTTATTGATGCTTCCATTAAAGTAGCATAGACGTCTGGGCAGAGTCAGGGGAGAGGGTGGCACACTGGTGGGACTGGAGAACTGAAGACTAGCTACAGAAGACAAGCTGGGCTACACAGAGATCTGAAAATAATATAATATGTAATATACTGTGTATATATACAGTACCAGTCAAAGGTTTGGACACACTTACTCATTCAAGGGTTTATTTGTACTATTTTCTACATTATCAAAAAAAAGTGCAGACATCAAAACTATGAAATAACACATATGGAATCATGTAGTAACCCAAAAATTGTTAATCAAATCAAAATTGATTTTAGATTCTTCAAAGTAGTCACCCTTTGCCTTCATGAAAGCTTTGCACACTCTTGGCATTCTCTGAACCAGCTTCACCTGGAAAGCTTTTCCAACAGTCTTGAAGGAGTTCCCACATATGCTGAGCACTTGTTGGCTGCTTTTCTTCACTCTGCGGTCCAACTCATCCCAAACCATCTCAATTGGGTTGAGGTCGGGTGATTGTGGAGGCCAGGTCATCTGATGCAGCACTCCATCACTCTCCTTCTTGGTCAAATAGCCCTTACACAGCCTGGAGGTGTGTTGGGTCATTGTCCTGTTGAAAAACAAATTATAGTCCCACTAAGTGTAAACCAGATGGGATGGTGTATTGCTGCAGAATACTGTGGTAGCCATGCAGATCACCATGCACAATGCCAAGCGTCTGCTGGAGTGGTGTAAAGCTCGCCGCCATTGGATTCTGTTGCAGTCGAAATGCATTTTCTGGAGTGATCAATCACACTTCACCATCTGGCAGTCCGACAGACAAATCTATGTTTGGCAGATGCCAGGAGAACGCTACCTGCCCCAATCCTTAGTGCCAACTGTAAAGTTTGGTGGATGAGGAATCATGGTCTGGGTCTAACGCTACAGCATACAATGACATTCTCGACGATTCTGGGCTTCCAAATTTGTGGCAACAGTTTGGGGAAGGCCCTTACCTGTTTCAGCATGGCAATGCCCCTGTGAACAAAGCGAGGTCCGTACAGAAATGGTTTGTTGAGATCGGTGTAGAAGAACTTGACTGGCCTGCACAGAGCTCTGACCTCAACCCCATAAGACACATTTGGGATGAATTGGAACGCCGACTGCAAGCCAGGCCTAATCTCCCAACATCAGTGCCTGCAGCAAGTCCCTGCAGCAATGTTCCAACATCTAGTGGAAAGCCTTCCCAGAAGAGTGGAGGCTGTTATAGCAGCAAAGGGGAAACCATCTCCATATTAATGCCCATGATTTTGGAATGAGATATTCGACGACCAGGTGTCCACATACTCTTGGTCATGTAGTGTGTATGTATGTGTGTATATATATTTATATATATATATATATATATATATATACACTGCTCAAAAAAATTAAGGGAACACTTAAACAACACATCCTAGATCTGAATGAAAGAAATAATCTTATTAAATACTTTTTTCTTTACATAGTTGAATGTGCTGACAACAAAATCACACAAAAATAATCAAAGGAAATCCAATTTATCAACCCATGGAGGTCTGGATTTGGAGTCACACTCAAAATTAAAGTGGAAAACCACACTACAGGCTGATCCAACTTTGATGTAATGTCCTTAAAACAAGTCTAAATGAGGCTCAGTAGTGTGTGTGGCCTCCACGTGCCTGTATGACCTCCCTACAATGCCTGGGCATGCTCCTGATGAGGTGGCGGATGGTCTCCTGAGGGATCTCCTCCCAGACCTGGACTAAAGCATCCGCCAACTCCTGGACAGTCTGTGGTGCAACGTGGCGTTGGTGGATGGAGCGAGACATGATGTCCCAGATGTGCTCAATTGGATTCAGGTCTGGGGAACGGGCGGGCCAGTCCATAGCATCAATGCCTTCCTCTTGCAGGAACTGCTGACACACTCCAGCCACATGAGGTCTAGCATTGTCTTGCAGTAGGAGGAACCCAGGGCCAACCGCACCAGCATATGGTCTCACAAGGGGTCTGAGGATCTCATCTCGGTACCCAATGGCAGTCAGGCTACCTCTGGCGAGCACATGGATGGCTGTGTGGCCCCCCAAATAAATGCCACCCCACACCATGACTGACCCACTGCCAAACCGGTCATGCTGGAGGATGTTGCAGGCAGCAGAACGTTCTCCACGGCGTCTCCAGACTCTGTCACGTCTGTCACGTGTTCAGTGTGAACCTGCTTTCATCTGTGAGAGCACAGGGCGCCAGTGGCGAATTTGTCAATCTTGGTGTTCTCTGGCAAATGCCAAACGTCCTGCACGGTGTTGGGCTGTAAGCACAACCCCCACCTGTGGACGTCGGGCCCTCATACCACCCTCATAGAGTCTCTTTCTGACCGTTTGAGCAGACACATGCACATTTGTGGCCTGCTGGAGGTCATTTTGCAGGGCTCTGGCAGTGCTCCTCCTGCTCCTCCTTGCACAAAGGCGGAGGTAGCGGTCCTGCTGCTGGGTTGTTGCCCTCCTACGGCCTCCTCCATGTCTCCTGATGTACTGGCCTGTCTCCTGGTAGCGCCCTCATGCTCTGGACACTACGCTGACAGACACAGCAAACCTTCTTGCCACAGCTCGCATTGATGTGCCATCCTGGATGAGCTGCACTACCTGAGCCACTTGTGTGGGTTGTAGACTCCGTCTCATGCTACCACTAGAGTGAAAGCACTGCCAGCATTCAAAAGTGACCAAAACATCAGCCAGGAAGCATAGGAACTGAGAAGTGGTCTGTGGTCACCACCTGCAGAACCACTCCTTTATTGGGGGTGTCTTGCTAATTGCCTATAATTTCCACCTGTTGTCTATTCCATTTGCACAACAGCATGTGACATTTATTGTCAATCAGTGTTGCTTCCTAAGTGGACAGTTTGATTTCACAGAAGTGTGATTGACTTGGAGTTACATTGTGTTGTTTAAGTGTTCCCTTTATTTTTTTGAGCAGTATATATATAAGTTTGCATTTCACAGGAAATTTCCTTCAACAACAGGGTGACCAGATTAAGATCCTACATCTGAGCAAAGAATATTCATGGTTGCTCAACCGTAATGCTATCTCAGATATGTCTATTATTTCTGGCATAATGTGTATTAATGACAGCGAGAGCCGTGTTACTGTCACTGAAACTTTACATAAAGACAGTAGGATGCAGGAAAATAAAACCAACAACAAACAATTCACGATGCCTCAGTTGTTGGTACAGACAGGCAAAAGAAACAATCCACTCTTGGAATTACAGCAGAACACAGCTGGCTATTTCAGCTCCTCAAAACCTCTGATCAATCTCCGTCAGGCAGCTTCAGAGCTGCACCTTTGGATTGCAGCTTTATCTGCCAGCCGAGACAAATCGATAGAAAGCTGCAAGACATGGAAGTGAAGAAGAAGAACGCAGCGGCTCTGTGTTATATATTTATATATACATACATGTATATACAAACATATATACAGTATGTATGTGTCCACCACACAGAGACGCTGCGTTCTTCTTCTCTTCCATGTCTTACAATATAAGTGAATAATAAGAAGAAGAAGAACGCAGCGGCTCTGTGTTATTTATATATATATTTGTCTCGGCTGGCAGATAAAGCTGCAATCCAAAGGTGCAGCTCTGAAGCTGCCTGTCGGAGATTGATCAGAGGTTTTGAGGAGCTGAAATAGCCAGCTGTGTTCTGCTGTAATTCCAAGAGAGGATTGTTTCTTTTGCCTGTCTGTACCAACAACTAAGGCATCGTGAATTGTTTGTTGTTTGTTTTATTTTCCTGCATCCTACTGTCTTTATGTAAAGTTTCACCAACAGTAACACGGCTCTCCCTGTCATTAATACACATTATGCCAGAAATAATAGACATATCTGAGATAGCATTACGGTTGAGCAATCATGAATATTCTTTGCTCAGATGTAGGCTCTTAATCTGGTCACCCTATTGTTGCAGGAAATGCAAACTTATAGTGTATTCACGGTTTAAAAAGGCTTCTAAAGTTTGTAATTTCCACTTCCAGAATTGATTTGCCCTAACCAAAAATGCATCTACCCCTACAAAAATGTCCATTAATGATAATCCACACAATAATTCACATTTCCTGTTGCAGCAGAATAGTTTTCCTGCTGTGGGAGAAACTGGTCAAATTAAGTTCTTGCATCTGTATGTAACATGCAATGAGGTAATAATACCAAGGATAACCAACATCTGCAACAATGATAGATAACCTCTAATGAATGGAAACACATTGAATTGAAATTCGTAGATGAATAATGCTAATGTATTTGAATTCTCATGTGCTACTACAATATTGTCTTTTTAATGACCAAACTGCCACTTGTTCTTTTCCCAGGTTCATCCAGGGAGGTGAAGGCCCCTGATGATGTGTCTGCGCGGATGCTCCAGAAGCTGAGGGGCCGGACTGAGTTCACCGTGCTGGTCACCCTGAAACAGGAGCACCTAAACTCTGGGGTCATCCTCTCTATCCACCACTCTGAACAGAGGTACAGCCAGAGTCCTTACAATACTTACTGAATACAATGCTGGAGTCCTCACAATACACACCGAACACAATGTCAGAGACCTCACAAAACACACTGATCAGAGTATGAATGGCTCACCTTTGCAGTGAAGTCCTTCTTAAAATATGGGAGTGTCATTTGTGTGTAGAATGTGTTGAGGGTATATACAGTATTTTTGTGTTTTTGTGTAACTGATACACACACACACAACATGTTAATTTGTTTAAATGTATGTACATTTTAAAGTATTTTGTCTTTAATGTATTTTCCGTTATGTGTCGGACCCCGGTAAGACCAGCTGTCGCTATTGCCGTTGGCTAATGGGGATCCTAAGAAATAAATTAAACAAATTAAAATACTGACTTGATACCTGCAGCACTGACAGACCAGACTTAACAATTCTGTACAGACAAAGCAAATGACCCTGTACGGCACGAACTCATTTTATTCCTAGTGCAGCACTAAACCAAACACAGACCCATTGTGGTTGTGAACAGAAAGGTGATGAGCCTCTCTCCTCTTCCTGGTTAGTTAGCATGCTGATCTGTTTTCCATTAGCTAGCTGTGCAGCCAGCAGATCAGACTTGTAATCAGAATGCCACATAATGTGTTGATTGAACTGTGTACATTAAAGTCAGCGCAAAGTAAAGACCTCGCTGCAATGTTAATGACTTTCCCCAGCTCTGATAAGCCCAGCCAGGCTGTGTGTTCACTGCACGCTACAGGCTGAGTGATCCCGGCAGGCAGAGTTACTGGATTTGTGCAGCTGGTATATTGTGCATGGCTGGGGCAGAATAACTCGTTATATCGGTTTGTAGATAAATCAACTCCAGTTCCTCTTCAGTACAGTTCCTCTTCTGAGTGGTTGTTTTTCTTTTGAATAATACTTTGAAGCGAGTAGCTCCAAAGAAATCTCTGTCTTTAAAGCCAGAGCTGATGACTCTTTATTGGCAACTCTGGCAGCTCTTTCTATTAGTGTCACTTCATATAGGGAATCTCTATGGACTGGATAGATGGAAGGCAGGGGTTTCCTGAAATACCAACGTACCCCTGTCCCCATGAGTTTACTCCTCTCACTCACATCACATGGTTGTACTAGTGTTGTCTGGTGTTGTGTCTCACTGAAGCTCTCATTAACAGCCATAGAGTAGCATTAAGCTTGCACATATTCCTGGGATTGAATGTTGAAAGGGTTATCAGACCTAGAGAGACCATGATTCTTTGAAACAGGGTGAGGCATTTATATTTCACCATGGGGTGAGTGAGGTGAGAGATCTACTTTACTGAAAGGATTCGGATTCTGGGAATGAAGAGGAACTGTTCAGCTGTCTGTAGAACTATGGGTGTGGTCGGTCCTCTATTGTACTGCCTTTTACCTCTGTTAGTGATGTTGAATTGGGTAGAATGGGATGTGTGTGTGTGTGCGCGCATAGCAATTCCTCTCTCCATATGCCATCTGCTCATTATTCCTGGTTCCACACAAGACAAACTCAAAGTTCCAGTCAAAAGTTTGGCAACATACACATTCAAGGGGTTTTCTTTATTTTTACTATTTTCAACAATAACAAATATGGAATCACGTAATAACCAAAAAAGTGTTAAACAAATCGAAATATGTTTTATATTTGATATTATATTGAGATATTTAGATCATTATCCCGTTGAGAAACAAATTATAGTCCCACTAAGCGCAAAATAGTTGGGATGGCGTATCGCTGCAGAATACTGTGGTAGCCATGCTGGTTAAGTGTGCCTTGAATTTGAAATAACACAGACAGTGTCACCAGCAAAGCACCCCCACACCATCACACCTTCTCCTCTGGTGGGAACCACACATGCAGAGATCATCCGTTCACATACTCTGTATCTCACAGACACAGCAGTTGGAACCAAAAATCTAAAATTTGGACTCATCCATCCAAAGGACAGATTTCCACCGGTCTAATGTCTACTGCTCGTGTTTCTTGGCCCAAGCAAGTCTATTATTTTTATTGGTGTGCTTTAGTAGTGGTTTCTTTGCAGCAATTCAACCATGGGGTGACAGTGTAGCCTAGTGGTTAGAGTAGTTGGACTAGCAACGAAAGGTTGCAAGTTCGAATCCCTGAGCTGACAAGGTACAAATCTGTCATTCTGCCCCTGAATAAGGCAGTTAACCCACTGTTCCTAGGCTGTTATTGAAAATAAGAATTTGTTCTTAACTGACTTGCCTAGTTAAATAAAGGTAAAATGAAGGCAGCTGATTTTGAGATGTGTCTGTTACTTGTACTCTGTGAAGCAGTTATTTGGGCTGCAATCTGAGGTGTAGTAAACTCTAATGAACTTATCTTCTGCAGCATAGGTAACTCTGGGTCTTCCTTTCCTGTGGTGGTCCTCATGAGAGCCAGTTTCATCATAGCATTTGTTGAGCTTTGCGACTGTACTTGAAGAAACTTTCAAAGTATTTGAAATTTTCCGGATTGACTGTCTTAAGTAATCATGAATTGCTTATTTGAGCTGTTCTTTCCATCATATGGACTTGGTCTTTTACCAAATAGGTCAATCTTCTGTATACCACCCCTACCTTGTCACAACACAACTTTTGCTCAGTTGCTAGAGCATGGTGTTTGCAACGCCAGCATGGTGTGTGCAACGCCAGGGTTGTGGGTTCGATTCCCACAGGGGCCAGTACAAAAACATGTTTTTTTTTTAAATGCATGAAATGGTATAATATGGATGAAATGTATGCATTCACTACTGTAAGTCGCTCTGGATAAGAGCGTCTGCTAAATGACTAAAATGTAAATGTAACAAGGCACACCTGTTAATTGAAATGCATTCCAGGTGACTACCTCATGAAGCTGGTTGAGAGAATGCCAAGAGTGTGCAAAGCTGTCATCAAGGCAAAGGGTGGCTACTTTGAAGAATCTCAAATATTAAATATAATTTGATTTGTTTAACACTTTTTTGGCTACTACATGATTCCATATGTGTTATTTCATAGTTTTGTTGTCTTCACTATTATTCTACAGTGTAGAAAATAGTAAAAATAAAGAAAAACCCTTGAATGAGTAGATGTGTCCAAACTTTTGGACTGGTACTGTATGTCTAAATCAATTCCTTTCTCCGTCCATATTCTGTCTGCTTTTCCATTCAGGTTCCTGGAGTTGGAGAGCAGTGGGCAACGCAGCGAGGTGCGTCTCCACTACCGCACCAAGGGTCAGCAGGCCCATACCGAGGTGTTTCCCTACAGCCTGGCAGACGGACAGTGGCACAAGGTCTCTGTGGCAGTCAGCGCCTCCCACATCATATTGCACGTCGACTGTAACAGGTACGCTTCATGAACAGTGCCATAATAATGAAACTAATCAGGTTTCATTTATTCCAGTATATCGTATTCATTCATTGTCCGTTTAGGATTTTTACTTTACCTTCTATAACAATATTTTAATGTTTGATTTGTTTGCAATAAATAATTCCTTAATGACTCAAACAAATGATGGAAAACAACCGTTTTTATCGTTGTAAAAAAACTGCTAAGCTGAGAACTGCTAGCTAACTTTTTAGCACAACAAGTCAACAACTTCGGGAGGGCAAGCTTACAAAATAGATCCAGAGAAATCCGACTATTCCTGGAGGCGAAAGTAAAAACGGCAAGCCGAGTCAGTCAAAGAGGAGAAGCATTCGTCTCATAAAGGAAACGTTTGTTTGTTTGAAATAGAGCCATACTAAGACAAAAGAAACATGACACAATGTGTAAATGATAACAAATTAGTGCATGATATTTAGACATTCATGAAAATTCTGGAACTGAATTCTGAAATTGAACAAGAGGCTACAAAATAGGATTTTGATTCCTATGCAACGTTCTACTAATAGGAAAACTTCACTTAGTTTTGTCCTTTTATTGTTTTTGTTTGAACAGTAAAGCAGTCAGCATGGAGAAAGGCCAATAAAACCACTTTATTGCCATGCACTACCCATAAAGCATATTTAGAATGTGTATTATTCAGAAACATCAAATATGGTCAAAAATGTGAAAGATTCTGTGATACGATATTTTGGCCATATCGTAGTGAGTAAGATGACAGAACAGGGTATTTTTTAGTGTTAGGGGCATTATTACTATTCAATTTATTCAAATATTATTGTTTTAGTGGTAGTAATATTAGAAGGTGTGGTGTAGTTGGCAATTATGTTTTATGATTAGCGGTAATCATGTTTTGCCGACCATCTGTGTTGTTTTGACCTGTTTCTGTCTTTGTAGGATCTATGAGAGGGTGGTGGAGATCCCGTTCATGGACATACCTGATGACGCAACTTTCTGGCTGGGACAGAGGAACAGCGCCCATGGCTTCTTCAAGGTAAATATGACATGTTTTGTAAAGCTGAAAACTCTTCACGGTGGCTTATGTTTGATGGTGCGTCATAAACGGTGATGATGCTATTTGATAAATTATTCAAATCATTGAGGAGAAAATTAAGCGCGTTGGCTCATGGACTTTGTTTTCCCACAATCCACGTACTCCCCACCCCATTCCCATCCTTGGTTGTTTAACCATTGACTTTATTTATCAAGTCTGGGAATTTAATTGGTCACATTTCTCAAGTTTGCCAATGTAAATGTTACATTCTTTCTCTCCCCTCCCTCATATTAAGAATGAATTGACATCCTTGTCCCATATATTGTGTCCCCCCTTGTTTACTGCTGCTGTGCATAGCCGGCGTACTTATCCCAGAAACACTGATTTGCTAGAAATCGGTAAAAGCCTTTGGAATGGACCGTGCTCACTCAACATGCCCCATTGTTTATCAGACTTGAAGATGTATCGCCCCTCACACAGGTTTAATCCTCCCAGGAACATCCTTCCCACAGGGATAAGTTAGAGTATATTGTCCTCTCATCTGCTTTTAACCACACTGGTGGTGCTTTATGCCTGCTGTCGGGACAAACTGATCACCAGAATGTGTGTCTGTGTGTGTGTGTGTGTGTCTGTGTACGTATTGCGTCTGTGTGTGTCTGTGTGTGTAGATACGACTGCCTCTTTGTGTATCGGTCTGTGTGTGTGTGTCGCTTCTGGCTGTTGCGTTTCCTCAGCGTTAATTGGCAGATGAAAGAAGACTTGGAGGTCACCCACTAGTCTTGTTGTGTGCCCACCACACCTTTCCCTCCCTGATTAGTGCTGGGAAAGGAAAGCCACATCTCTTCTAACGAAAAACCCCTTAATTAACATATCAGACACTCTCTCTTTGTCTCTGTTTGTATAAGGGTTTAGAGGAAGCAACAAAAAAAAAGTTGCTTCCATAACAGAAATGGATGATACCCATTCAGCAGTTCAATATTATAGCATCCTATATACACTGAGTATACCAAACATTAGGAACACCTTCCTAATATTGAGTTGCGCCCCCCCATGACATTAATAA
Source organism: Salmo trutta (assembly GCF_901001165.1). NCBI lineage: Eukaryota > Metazoa > Chordata > Actinopteri > Salmoniformes > Salmonidae > Salmo > Salmo trutta. Next base: position 12,295,965 of record NC_042963.1, on the reverse strand, counting down.
GGGATCATAGCTGTCAACTGGATTCACTGGACTTGTCATGGAAAGAGCAGGTGTTCTTAATGTTTTGTACACTACAGACAGTACATAATATACCAAGATGTGTAGAAATCCTTAAGATGACTAACAATTGATGACCAATTAAGTTGCACTTAGATCAGGCTACGTCTGGAAAGCAGCTCGTTTTGACAGTAGTCATACGCTCAATAACATTTCACACGTCATGCCTACGTTCATCAGGGATACGTACATGCGTTATCTTCCCTAGTCTGACGGTTTTTCAGCCTTCCACTGAGTCAGAGTCTAAATTACCGGGAGATGGAAACATGTTTAACGAAACACGACTCATACCTGCTTCCATCTGACCTGATGTTGCCATGAGGAATCAGCGAATTGGGTTCTTTCGATTTGAATTTATGGCCAGTAAATTGAAGTAGCAAGACAATTTAAAAAAACAATTTCTCATAAGTTGCGCGGCTCCAAAGAATCCACTCAAGGAATGGAAGGGGCCAGGTTTCCATGGTTACCGAGTGTCTGGATGTGCGGTTCGGCCACAGGACGAAAGGCTATCAAATTAAGAGACCTATGAATCAAATTGAAACTGTATCTCATAGTTATGCTTATCAAAGGGAATCAGGAGAAAACAGAAATTGCTATTACATTCATGACTCCCGTATCATTGGTTCACTTTGCATCCAATTTCAGTCCAATTATCTCACCACACAGACTGTACCAGTCCAGAGAACACATAACTCAGAATAAACTTGTCAGACTGCCTCCCCGATATTGAAACACACATTTCCAGTAACATTCACTAAATATTTCATACGTTTGTTTTCTGATAACAGTATTTATTGAGGTTGTGCAAAATTTGAAGATGATGAATTGCGTGTGTGTGCGTGCGTGCGTGCGTATGTGCCTGCATGCCACAGTAAATGAACAATAAACTAGACCATGTTTCATCTCTGTTATCTCTCCTCAACCTATTGCGCATTAGTTTCCTTAGCTTTTTTTTATATAACACCATCCACTGCAGTGATGATGGCTATCCTCTCATTTCAGGTGCTATCTGTGATCAAGTAGGACACATTTAGTCTGAAGAGACAGTATGCTCTGTGCTGGCTGTAACTAAGTCTGGGTTTTTTTCTGTGTGGGTGTGTGTCTGCAGGGTGTAATGCAGGATGTTCAGATACTAGTCCTGCCTCAGGGATTCATCTCTCAGTGTCCAGATCTCAACCGGAGTGAGTCCACACCTATTGTATTATAAATGTTATTCACCTGTAACATTAAGGCATGTCTACACATGTTGGATCTGTGGTCGGTTCTTTTCTAGCATGCCCAACCTGCAATGACTTCCACGGACTGGTGCAGAAGATCATGGAACTGCAGGATATCTTAGCCAAAACATCCAGCAAGGTACTTGGATGTATCCAGGTTATACACCTTTGTTGTCAAGGCTGATAGCTTGGGCTATTCAATACTGCTTCAACATGTTTCCTTCGCAATCAAAGATGCAACCATACTGGCTATGGTCTACCTCCATACTTTCCATCTATGGTCTTCTTATATGAATCTACTTTGATAATATTATACAGTGAAGATCTCCTTTAGTGCATGGTCAACTGTAGCAGGGCTTGTAGTAGGACTTGTTTCATGTGTATAGAGATGGATGATATGCACCGATCTGAGGCTCACTCCCCCCTCTCCCTCCCCCCTCTCCCTCCCCCCTCTCCCTCCCCCTTCCTCCCTTTGTATCTGGGCTTGGCGTGACCAGCTGTCCAGGGCGGAGGAGAAGATGAATGGTCTGGATGGATGCTATTGTGAGAGGACCTGCAGTGTCAAGGGGGTCGTCTACAGAGAGGACGAGTCCTGGACAGATGGCTGCAGGAACTGCACTTGCACGGTGGGCTGTGTGTGTGTGTGTGTGTGTGTGTGTGTGTGTGTGTGTGTGTGTGTGTGTGTGTGTGTGTGTGTGTGTGGGAGTGTGTGTGTGTGTGTGTGTGTGTGTGTGTGTGTGTGTGTGTGTGTGTGTGTGTGTGTGTGTGTGTGTGTGTGTGTGTGTGTTTCAATGGCCCCATTGTAGACCCTGCCTTTGTTTTGGGCTTCAGTTCATCAAGTGTTGGTGGGGAGGTGGGGCCATACCCCATTGTTGATGGCTTATGTTCTCATTATTGCATTGGATTGAAAGGAGTGTTGCCCTAGATTCCCAAATAAAACAGGACAGAAAACAAGAAGGATAGAAAATGTACACAGAAACTTAACTTGGATTATACAGATAGAGCTGCAGGACTCAGCCATGCTGGACATACCCTCTCTAGGGTCTACTTTCCTCTTCACCAAGCGAGAATTATTAGAAAATTAAGTTATGAGCATAGCTATATATCACATCAACAGACATATTTCACCCCCTGTCACTCTACCAATTTGAAATAATTTCACCATTCGAGTAATATCCTTTTTTTATCAGATATCCAGATATTTTAGAAAGTATATATTTTTTAACTTACGTTTTTAACTTGAGCACTGCTGCGCAAGGGAGAGAGGTTGGCAAGGGAGAGAGGTTGGCGTTCTATTGCTGCAGCTGTGGAGGGGCTGTGTATGTGGGACGAAGGCAGAGAGAGAGAGAGACGCAGTAGCCGACTCGGCTACAGTGCCTGTCTTGGCTGGAGTAGACTGGAGAAGCCAGCCAGCTAGCTAAGTTAGCCAGCTATAGCTAGCTAGGCTAATTGAGGCCAAATGCTGCCCTTTCTCTCCAACACCATTCAGATAAAACAACAGCCTAGCTATTGCTTGCTCATTGTAGCCTACTCCTCATTTCGCAAACTTTTAATTCCGAAATTTTATTCCATCTTGCATTGCATTAGTGAACTCTCACTTCACTTGCTACACATGGAGCCACTTTGATTGACCAACATAAACAACAATCTACACTTGTGAAGGCTACCGGTGGACTAACGGTCTTTTTATGGGGTGCACATCATAAAAACTACATTGAAAAGTTTTTTGTTTTATTAAGTTAATCATTTTAAATGTAATGTTATATCCGTGTATGTAACAATGTCACATGGATATTTTTATTTACGTTAGAAAAAGCCTTTTCAGTTGTTAAAGGTCCAATGCAGCTGTTTTAATCTCAATATCAAATAATTTCTGGGTAACAATTAAGTACCTTAATGTGATTGTTTATTTCTCACACAATTTTTCTAGGACTGTCTAGGTATGGGAGGGAAAACTGAAAACTAGCTGTTATTGGCAGAGATGTTTAGAACTCTCTTTATTATTGGTCTATTAACTCATTTACCGCCTGGTGATGTCATCAGGCAGGCCAAAACTCCATCCCACTAAAACAGGCTGACATTTCAGGATGTCTTTTCCAACAGCTTGTTCACAATTTCACAGTATTATTCCAACATCAGTGTGTAAATATATATAAAACACAGGGAAATCACGTTTTTTTGACTGCACTGGGCCTTTAAAATAGGCATAAATTAATACAATATTCAGTATTCGAATACTAACGTCCGTTCGGATATACGAAAACTAACTGTGCATATCCCTACAATGAACTCCTCAAATGAGCGGATCTGCGGATTTGTGCCATTCATTTACCGCCTGGTGATGTCATCAGGCAGGCCAAAACTCCATCCCACTAAAACAGGCTGACATTTCAGGATGAGGTATACTATGAGGAGATCCCGTATTGCTTAGTACATTCATTATATTGGTATAATGTGAGTATTATTTTTTATTCAACTAGGCAAGTCGGTTAAGGACAAGTTCTTATTTACAATGACAGCCTATTGTACGCCACCCTATGGGACTCCCAATCACAGCCAGATGTGATGCAGCTTGGATTTGAACCAGCTACTGTAGTGACACCTCTTGCACTAAAATGCAGTGTCTTAGACCACTGCACCACTCGGGAACCCTGTAAATGTACATATATTTCACCTAATTACTCTCGACAGAGGATCATTATCATCAGCGTTTTGTTTCACCCCGCTCGTCCACTGAATCGTCGGTGCTCATAGACTTGTCGTGTCCTCGATGAAGACTGCAATTACGCCATTAGATAGACACGTTCGTTACGTTACGTGTGGCAATTAGCCGCAACCTTTCAAACTTAAAGGTCACAGCATTAAGATGGTATCAAAAATAGTGGATGAGTCAATCCATGTTTCTTTAAGTAGAGTTCAGTTCTCGGGGAGGAATGTGGGTGAGTTACAGAGATAGAAGCACCTCATCCTTAATACTGAATAGGGCTCCCTGTGGCTCAGTTGGTAGAGCATGGTGTTTGCAACGCCAGGGTTGTGGGTCCGATTCCCACGGGGGGCCAGTACGGAGAAAAAAAGTAAAAAATTATGAAATGTATGCATTCACTACTGTAAGTTGCTCTGGATAAGAGCGTCTGCTAAATGACTAAATGTAATATTCCTCTGGCCTCTTCTATAGAGACTCTAGGGGAAGAAGGCAGGGGCATCATTAACCTAGGTTATGATAAACATTTTTTTACGCTCATTTACTGCATTTCTACACAATTTAAAAACTCTAAAATGCAATTTGAATAACTGCAAAAACAAGCAAAATGGACTCCAGCCATTATCACCATGTACAGTAGCTGTACCTCTATTCACCTCAGTCAATAGGGGTCTGAACATTCTACAAACGCACTAGCTCAGCACCGAGATTAAAACTTTAGTTTAGTTTCATGCCTAGTCAAACAGCAGTTACCTAGCCAAAGCCATCTACTACAGCCATCTTTACCTCTGCAATGTGTTGAGAAAAGGTCCTGCTGGTCCCTGCAGCTGTGTCGATGTGCTCTTCCACAGAGAGGAAGATGTGAAGTGAAAGGTTTCATTCTCGCCCAAATCTGTCCAAAATGGCCCAATGCATTTCTATGGGCTTATTTTGGTCCTAAGCTTGTCGCCTGCCTTCCCGCCTTTGGGACAACGACTCCCATTGTTAGGGCGGAGACATGAGCATCTCGTCATTATATGCAGATCTCTGCTCTTCATAAAGCGAGCCAGACGTTACAAACAGCCTTCCTTCCTCTCCCGGGCATCCACAAGTCCCAATTGGAAGAAGGTTGTGTTTAATACTGTTGCCTGTCAGTTTCAGTGACTTCCTGTCATTTCTCTCTCCCACAGAATGGCACAGTGCAGTGTGAGACCATCTTCTGCCCACCCCCTCAGTGCCCAGCGGGCACCACGCCTGCCTACGTGAAGGGCGTCTGCTGCATGGAGTGCCAACGTGAGTGAAATGTCTTAACACACACACATGCACAGATCGACGTACACACAGATGGACGGACAAACACACACACACACACACACACACACACACACACACACACACACACACACACAGATGGACACACAAAAACACTCCCCAACATGCCTCCTGAGATGCTCCATCCTTTTGCATATACATGGACCAATTATTAGACAGCCAGCTTATCAACACAGGTGGCCACATTGACACAAATGGGAGACAGACACCAGGGTTCGCAGGATGTGAGATGAACTGGTTCCTGTTTACACTAGACAGGATGATGCTACTGTATGAGGTGGGGGAGCTCATCATGGACTTTCAAATCGAGAAAAAAACAACAAAAAACGTATTAGAAGCTGAGGAAAAACAACATGAAAAACATGTTTATCTGGAGAAAGAAAACGGAATTATGAAATGGATGCAGGATGCCGTCGGAGTAGCCTTGTGTCTGGCTGAGCAGACCATGAAACATTAAGATAAATGTCTGTATGTTTTATTTGATCAATAACCGCTTAGCCTGTGGATGTGTTCTTTTCGGATAAATAATTCTGTTTCATCATGTATCTACACAGAGAGAATGTTTTTCCAGCCGACTCGGAAGATAGGAAAGCAGCGCTATTATCCTCCTATATACAGGGCCTTACCACTTATATTTCCTCAATTTCTGTTTTCAACGTAGAGATGGATTTCAACGAATATTAGCTGTACTCACCTCCACATTTCTTTCCTATTGGCAGAAACGACCTCCGTAGTGAGTGATGTGTTTACCTTTCAAAAGCAATCGAAGCAGTATAGTTCCTGAGATGACATTCCTCTTAAACATGGATGCATGCTACATGTCACACATTCCAAGGTTCTCTCAACATTGGCTTTGGTCTCAATAAGCCTCTTGTTATTGAGAAGAGTTAGTTCCACTGTGTAACCTGTGGCAGACTATATATGTTTAGAGGCCTGGGTTGCACTGTACATCTTTTCAAGTGTAAATTGAATTAAATTTAAACTCACTGCAAAACTCACACACACACACCGTCAACACACACACAAACACGCGCAAGCTGATCCATGGGAATCAGACTCAGTCAAACTATTCATACCACATTCAGTTTGACTCTTTATCAAAGGGAATCCATTAGCTTAGCTCACTAATCATGCTGTGTTGGCATAAACACTCCCTCTCCCTACGCAACTCTGCACTGCGCTGTGACGGGCGGAGGGGGTTGAAAGGCCTGTAAGCATCCTAATCTGACATCAACACACTGGTATAAATCCTCCTCAACTCTGCCACCTCTGTGTCTCTGTGTACAGCACTGAGGTAGACAAAGACAGGGCTCATTAAGCTTGCTTTGGTGTTAGAGGCTCAAAGGAAGACTCCCTCTCCAAATGAAAACCTTATCTGTTCACCTACTGTACATTACCTCCTCACGGAGCGGGAGGCAGGGAGCTAGGTTCTGGTTCGGATGACTTGTCAAGCACAATGTTTTTAATAGCTTTTTCAAAACTTCATCAATGCTTTTCCTGGTAATCAATTTCGTTCGTTTTACTGGTTCTTTTGCAGATATAATAATTCCCAGTTTGATTGACGGGTGAAATGGCTTGGGGGTTAGGGTTTGGCCTATATACGTTTTCCTCTAGCAATTCTGATAATCAGGTAGCCTATCCACTCAAACCTCCACATCAAACTGACATATTTAATAGGATTTTCTGCCCAAGTAAGATCATCGGCTTTCCCCCAGTCATACTGTGTCACGTTGAAGTCCAATGCTCCCACTCTGTTTTCAGATAGGGACAGACATGAAAATCTTTCTTATGTGGCTTCACCGCAGCAGGTTGCCACAGACTGCCACAGTATAGTGAATATCGCCTTTTTTTGTGCGCTGCCGTGTGTGTGTGTGTGTGTGTGTGTGTGCGCGCGCGTCTATTTCCAGTGGTATGCCTGTTCAAAAAACAAGAGTTGGTGGAGGGAGATCAGAAAGCGGTCCGCGACAACTCCGGCAGATGCCAGCTGTCCGAGTGCAGGGTGAGTACGACAGCCCTTATGAAAGCATGCTATTGGTGTTTTCCTACCTACATCACTACTTGGTTTAAACAAACTCCCACAACTGCCACGAAAAGACACAATAATTCAAGCAACCAAGCACTTACAGTGTATTAATTTTCATCACAAGGTGTAGGACAGCCTCGTTAAATAGTGATTCCAGACTAGAGTTGCTCTCATCAGGCCAGAGGCTAAATCAAGCCTGAATGAGAGACTGCAGTCGGCAGTCAACATCAGCTAAATTTATTGATCTGTTTTTTTCCTATGCTCTCTATGGGGAAAGTAAATGGGCAGAACTGAGTCATTGAGTTTCCGGGAGGGGCCCAAACCGTCACAGCATGACAATCACTGTTTCGATCAATCATCATCAAATAAATCTCCTATATTCCTGTATGACCATATAGATTGTGCAGTGTGAGACTGATGGCTGTATGGTGAGATCAGACACCTGGCCCATTGGCAGCCCTTGCTTTCTGACTGCAACTGCTTTCTTATACGGACACAGGCACTGACATCGCTACAGACACATATAGACACATAGGCCCAGACGGACACAGAAACAGTCCCAGACATAGGCTGCAGATCAAAGGACTGTGTAATGGGGATAGTGTGAGACATCCTGGTCCTACAGTCTCAAGCAGGATGGCCGTCTGGGTAAGCAAGCCTAAGTATCTTAAATTGAGTGATAATTGTTTTTCTTTCTTTTTTTTCTTACCACGCTAAATTATCTAACATCATTGGCACATCATTTTGCTTTTATATAAACCTAACAATGACCTAATACAAGTAATATATCTTATTTCAACATATTCTTATAGATATTTTACTTAATAAGATGATAAAAAGGTAAAATAACATGATTGAGGTAAAATATCTTTAAAAATATCTGGGGAAAAAATGAATTACTTGTCTTAATTTTGCTTATGTTGACCTAAAAAAGTCTTATCTGCCAATGACGTTAGATAATTTAGCAAAAAAATGACTAACATAGAGACACAACTATTTGATTTATCTTTATAGTGGCTGACCTCGCCTTGTGTGGAACGTAGCTAGTCATAGATGTGTTCTGAGTTGATTGTTTGTTTGATTGGTTTTCTCTGGCTGAGTGTTTCTCGGTTGTGTGTTAATGATGATAATGATCATGAATCAGCCTCAGTCAGGTAGACAGAGTGGCGAGGAGTCGGGGCATTAAAGATGGCTGTTAAAGAGATGGTGGGAGAGGGAGCTCCCTAATTACATTTACTCTGTCTAATCACACAATCGGGGACAATTGCACTGGTTTCATATCCTTCTCTCGGTTCAATTTGTTATCATAAACCTCAATAGATAAGAGAATCAACATGCAGAGTCTTACTACAGCGCAGCAGCGCTAAACACTAACCTGAAATATGTATACATTACTGCTATTGACTATCATTATGTCATTTTAGTTGGGAAGTTGTGCACTGTAGAGAGGGAAGCACACCATGGATGCCTAATTGCCTCTGATTAAATTTGTGCCTTATCAAATCTGTGGGAAACCAGCAGCTGAGCTAATCTAACCCTAATGAGGTTGTGTCTCATATTGTTTCTCATTGTTTTCCTGTTACTAGGAGACGGCTATGCATCGGGTCGTCATGACTACCCCCTGTCCTGAGCTCAACTGTCCAGAGTCCGAGCAAGTCAACCTCACTGACAGGTGCTGCAAAGTCTGCAGAGGTATGGGAAAATACACACTCCTGCCTATAAAGGCATTTCACTGTACATTAAAACGTGAAACTATATCAGTGGGTTCCAACCAGAGATACTAGGACCCCTGGGAGTACTTGGCTTATCAACGGGGGATACTTGATAAGCCTCAGGAGACCATAGGCAATATTCAGTTGGTGGTACAGTAACCGAATAAGGTTGGGAACCACTGCTCTACAAAACAGATTACAAACCTAAAAAGAATCAGCAAATCATTACAGGAATCATTGCAACAACAAAAAAACACCTGGACTCAGTCTGAGAGGAGTGACCTGTGTGTAACCTCTGACCTCTGTGCCCTAGGTCATGACTTCTGTGCAGAGGGCCACAGTTGTGTGGAGCACTCTGACTGTATCAACTTGGAGGCCGGGGCCCGCTGCAGCTGTAAGGATGGCTTCCGCCCGCTCCGAGATGACAACGCATACTGCGAAGGTACACAAAAGATTCTAGTAGAATAATACTAGAATTGATAAAACACCTTCTATTGAACCATTTCTCTCCAAGAGTGGAAGAATATCTTTTCATTTTGTGAACTTAGATTGAACTGCAAGGTTTTTGTGACAGCATAATTTTTGGCTTGCAAAAATTGAAAGAAGAAAATCTTCCAACACATGAAGAGATGACATACTGTTGGACAGACTGTCTGCTGTAATTTGTGTAGAGGTTTTAGTCATAGGTACGGATTATGCGTTCACGTGCTATTCGGAACTAGGATACTCTCAAATTTCCGACTTGCTAAGTGATTGTAGTTATATACAGTATGTGCCGCGTTCAACCAGTTAGCAAGTCGGAAAGTGTCCGATCCAGGGACTTACTGACACTCAAATCATTGTGTGCTTTTGTCTGCTTTTGGTCAGTCTCTACTGTGTATTGATATGAAAATACAGAACGCTCCCTAGCTGTGTTTGTCTCACTGCCAAGAACGCATGATGAGCAGAGACCCTCATAAGTACTGCTATTCATCATGTAGGCGGTAATATTCATTGCTGATTGCATGCCACACTGATGTTTCAGGCCATGGTGTTAACTCTAGTAAAACAAATGGGGCCAATTGCAACCATCGATGGCTACTATATTATTCCCAGCTGATCTCTCGTTAAACCATCAATACGCGCTAAATTCACCCGCACAGCTGATCTTAATTGCAACCATTATTGATTACCACTCCCTAAAAGCTGACGTCGGCGTTAACTTAAGTCTTGCGTGCTACCAAAGTTTTTCAAGATATTTTCACCCTCTTACTTTTCGAGAAGACTAAGGGCGGTTGATCTATTTGACAAGCATCCTGTACAAATGAAAGTATTTCCTCATTAGCTGTGGCAATGTACCGACACGTTGTATGAATGGAAAACTAATGCTGGTGTAGCTCATATTATTATATATATGTTTTCAATTCATGTCATCCGTTAAATTCAACTGTCTTATCAAGATCAAATATCCCTGGACTATTTGAAATGTGTAACAAAATCAAGTCGATTTGAGTTTTATTATCTGTATTTTTTTTGATCAAATGAAAAATGCAGGCTAATAGTTATTTCAAATGAATATACACTGCTCAAAAAAATAAAGGGAACACTTAAACAACACAATGTAACTTCAAGTCAATCACACTTCTGTGAAATCAAACTGTCCACTTAGGAAGCAACACTGATTGACAATAAATTTCACATGCTGTTGTGCAAATGGAATAGACAACAGGTGGAAATTATAGGCAATTAGCAAGACACCCCCAATAAAGGAGTGGTTCTGCAGGTGGGGACCACAGACCACTTCTCAGTTCCTATGCTTCCTGGCTGATGTTTTGGTCACTTTTGAATGCTGGCGGTGCTTTCACTCTAGTGGTAGCATGAGACGGAGTCTACAACCCACACAAGTGGCTCAGGTAGTGCAGCTCATCCAGGATGGCACATCAATGCGAGCTGTGGCAAGAAGGTTTGCTGTGTCTGTCAGCGTAGTGTCCAGAGCATGGAGGCGCTACCAGGAGACAGGCCAGTACATCAGGAGACGTGGAGGAGGCCGTAGGAGGGCAACAACCCAGCAGCAGGACCGCTACCTCCGCCTTTGTGCAAGGAGGAGCAGGAGGAGCACTGCCAGAGCCCTGCAAAATGACCTCCAGCAGGCCACAAATGTGCATGTGTCTGCTCAAACGGTCAGAAACAGACTCCATGAGGGTGGTATGAGGGCCCGACGTCCACAGGTGGGGGTTGTGCTTACAGCCCAACACCGTACAGGACGTTTGGCATTTGCCAGAGAACACCAAGATTGGCAAATTCGCCACAGGCGCCCTGTGCTCTTCACAGATGAAAGCAGGTTCACACTGAGCACGTGACAGACGTGACAGAGTCTGGAGACGCCGTGGAGAACGTTCTGCTGCCTGCAACATCCTCCAGCATGACCGGTTTGGTGGTGGGTCAGTCATGGTGGGGGGTGGCATTTCTTTGGGGGGCCGTACAGCCCTCCATGTGCTCGCCAGAGGTAGCCTGACTGCCATTAGGTACCGAGATGAGATCCTCAGACCCCTTGTGAGACCATATGCTGGTGCGGTTGGCCCTGGGTTCCTCCTAATGCAAGACAATGCTAGACCTCATGTGGCTGGAGTGTGTCAGCAGTTCCTGCAAGAGGAAGGAATTGATGCTATGGACTGGCCCGCCCGTTCCCCAGACCTGAATCCAATTGAGCACATCTGGGACATCATGTCTCGCTCCATCCACCAACGCCACGTTGCACCACAGACTGTCCAGGAGTTGGCGGATGCTTTAGTCCAGGTCTGGGAGGAGATCCCTCAGGAGACCATCCGCCACCTCATCAGGAGCATGCCCAGGCGTTGTAGGGAGGTCATACAGGCACGTGGAGGCCACACACACTACTGAGCCTCATTTTGACTTGTTTTAAGGACATTACATCAAAGTTGGATCAACCTGTAGTGTGGTTTTCCACTTTAATTTTGAGCGTGACTCCAAATCCAGACCTCCATGGGTTGATAAATTGGATTTCCATTGATTATCTTTGTGTGATTTTGTTGTCAGCACATTCAACTATGTAAAGAAAAAAGTATTTAATAAGATTATTTCTTTCATTCAGATCTAGGATGTGTTGTTTAAGTGTTCCCTTTATTTTTTTGAGCAGTATATATTATATTATTTTGCCATTTAAGGTGAAACGTTTGAATGAATATAGACCTATTACCTCTATATTCTTATACTCAAATGAGATTTTGTTTACATTCGTCAGCCTTACGGTTTCCGGCGCTCCTGATAGGTCGATATTTCACTGGGGGCGGGAGTAGAGAACAGACGCCGCTATCTGGTATCATAATCACTTGACACGGTAACAACGAGAGATTAAATGATCTGCAGGGTTTTTTCTCGTGGGTTTTTGGTTGCAAGCAAGTCTGCTTTAACACGCTATTGCATGTAATCTCCCTGTTATTAGCGTTTGAAGAAATCCAGCTGTAATGCGGAGCACATCTCTGCGTTCAGCCTGCTGGTTGCAATACACCCAATGCGTTTGATCATTTCATGATTGTTTTCTTATAAAACAGATGCTGATGTGTTTTATACTCTATGGCGATTTGGCCCTCCACTTTTGAAGATTGGAAAATGTGTTCATACTTCAAGGACATCTAATCACATGGACTGCCTACTAAAATACATGCAAATAAACATTATATAAACAAACTGTGAATATAGATGTCTTTGCCGGTCCTTCCCTTCCTCGGTGGAAATTCCCACATACGTCTTTGCTTCTTACTTTAAGGAATCTTCCTGGGATGATCAGAGAAGTGGCTTCTCCATCTGCAGTGCTGTAAAATCTACAGTGTTTACCCAACTCATAGTAACACATGTGGGCTTCCGGGAATCTATGGATGACATTGATGACAAGCGCAAATAAGCCATCAAATCTCGACTCCAAATCCCTTTCATCCTCGTTGCTTCACTCCATGCCTGTATGCATACATGCCCTACTTTTACCTAGCTGATGAATTCCCTCCAACTTCTCTCTTCTGTCACCTTCACCAACATCAGTGCGATGTCTTTGGTTACATGTTCATTGGCTCTGATAACCAGGAGGGGAAAGGCACGTGTTAAGAAGATAACAGCCATTCCTGACCTCCTCTCGGTCTGTTTTAACATGCTAAATATGATCAGTTGGTCAGGTAATTATAATGTCTCAGGGAATTTGCATAATTGAAGATGCTATCAGCCCCCTGTCTCCAATTAATGGAGTATAAAGGTCTCTGGGCTGCAGGTTAAGCTCCTGTCGCATGGCACCACCTCCAACTCAACTCACCACCTCCACCTCAACTCACCACCTCCAACTCAACTCACCACCTCAACTCACCACCTCCACCTCAACTCACCACCTCCACCTCAACTCCCCACCTCCACCTCAACTCCCCACCTCCACCTCAACTCACCACCTCCACCTCAACTCACCACCTCCACCTCAACTCACCACCTAAACTCACCACCTCCTCCTCCCTCCGCTGCGTACCGGCTGCACCGCTTCTTAATCCAGCAGAGACTGGTGCTTTAGCCCACTTTAAGTTGGAGGGAAGAAGTTTGGTAAATACTTGTAAATCTAGGAGGAAGACGTGTCGACGTTCCTGTACACCCAGGGTAAACGTGAAGGTCGAAGTTGTGTGCCTATTTCAATATAGGTTTTGGCTCTATTTCACTTACATGTAGTTGCATCCAGTATCCCCTGAGAGAGAAGATGCTGAAACACCCAACAGCAGTATTGTGATATGTTTGGAAATGGATAAGATCTGTAGTTGTTTCACTGCCAACCATTTCATTCAACACAGTGGTGGTTAGAACCAGACTCATCTCGAGAGTGACCCAGTTCCCTGTATGAAATTGGATGGGGGTGTGAAGACGGTTACTTCTGAAACTGCAGAGGGACAAAATTGACTCAATTTTCTGATGTTGTTCTCACAAAAGCAATTGATTTTTTTGAGGAGCTTCTGGAAACCATTTACACTATGAGTATTGTGCCCTGCAAAAAGAATCGGAACCGCCAGCATAGTTGTTTTGAGGATCACACAAGTGTCTGAGAGAATGTTGGTGTTCCTATAATAGTCGGGACAAAGGTAGCTACACCATTTTGCTGTTGAGGGTTGGTATGCGTCAGTATAGAGATGGAATAGCTGTTTGTCAGCCTCAGTATCAGACCACAGAACACATGAGATGGATTCCAATAGACAGGCTCATGTGCTACACACAATATACATAATGTACACAATATACATAATGTACACAATATACATAATGTACATAAAGTACGCCGTGTACACATACAATTCCCTTCAGCCATCAGGTTGGCATCAGATCGGTCTGGTATCTCAGGAAAAGACGTACACTGGCTCTTTAAAACAGTCCTAGGTCACTGATGTGCTGAACATAGCCTATGAGATCACTCCTGTGTAAATGTTTCATAGAAGCAGTGGTAGCAGAGCCTCAGGGGGAGACTCTCCTCTCCCAGCCTCTCTCTGCTCATAGAGTGCTGTTCTCTCAGACAGAAAAGCACAGGGCCCCATTCCCTGAGAAGGCAGTCATGTAGAAGGCGTATTTTCCAACACAGATCCATGGGTAGTGCATTAAACATCTCTATTAGAGTGAAAGCCAAGCTGCTGTGGCCAAGTGACAGACTGTGATTGGCTCTAGATTGAGTCATCTGTAAAGCTAATATTAGTATTCTAATACCACAGGAGAAAAGGCACGGAGCAGCTCGCATTGTTTCTCAAATAATTGTTTTCATATTATTTTCTGCCGTATCTGAAAATGAGTATAGTGTCTCTTTTCTTCAAAAGACCTCCATTATTCAGATGATTCACTCACACAGGCTTATTTACACAATTTTGTCCGAGATCAAAAGGACATCATTCTAAATGCTTCTCCGTTTTGACTATTGCTATTTGCACATTGGTGGCATTCAAATGCAAACCCAATCACAAGTGGTCCAACTAGTGTATGTTTTGCATGCATATCATTGCATTCGCATAGCGGCATGGAGCAGTAAAGTCGGGTCTTGCAGGGGTTGCACACATGGGCAAGGGGTCTGAAAAG